>NC_089761.1:30215643-30258143 GCF_040412425.1 Macrobrachium rosenbergii | reverse complement strand
GCGATTGTGTCTCGGGTTTTAATTTCGTGTCCATTTGGCCCCGAGAGAAAGAAGAGCATTTCCACCACTTTTGATAAAGTAGTTACTACTACTACAACTACAACAACTATTACAGTGACGAAATTAACTTTGTAAAACCTGACTTCATTCACTGCAGGGAACGTTTAATTAAAAAAATAGAGAGAGAAAAAATAATGATGGAGTAATCTCGTAGCCACACATAGTATTCAGTAGAAGGTTTTAGTCCCTTACTGTACAATTGTAAGAAAAAACTATTTCCCTCGTACAACTCCTGCCGGCGGTACATCCAGAGAGCAATGTTTATTTAAAGGGAAGCTTATCGTCCTTACAGAGAGTGTGTGTGTTCCTTACCTGGCTTATAACAGCACAGGTTTCCTACCTCCTACCTCCCCCCCCCCACCACGGGCGCAGTGACCACCCACACCTCGCCTCCCTTCGCATCCGAAAAAAAAAATTAATTGCGGGTGCGGTGGTTGACTCCATAATTTGTCATTCACTTTGTCATGCGATGAAATGGAACACGTACTCTCCAAGTCATGCACACTGCGAAGTTTTCCGTCTCGTCTTTTACCGTCAAATGATTCAGCCTGTTGTGTAGTCGTTTTGCATGCTCGGTTTTACAAATACGCACATAGACAGGCGCGCGCACACACACACGCACACACAGACACACACATATACATATATGTATATATGTATGTATGTATATTTGCTCAGCTCATAGATGGCTAATTTTTGGCATGCGGTTATTATAATATCCTCTGTGATAAACTTCTGTATATAGGGGATGCTAATTCTTACAGAAGTTTACGTAATGTGCACTTAGTGGATTTGTACATGAATGAAAACATTTTATACAGTTATAAATAAATAACTTATTTGTATGTTTCAAGAAATCTATATTCTTTTAAACATCATATCGTTATAATTTTCTGAAAAGAAAACTGTTGTGCTGGCTTTGTCCGTCCGCACTTTTTTCTGTCCGCACTTCTTGTGTTCGCACATTTTCTGTCCGCCCTCAGATCTTAAAAACTACTGAGGCCAGAGGGCTGCAAATTGGTATGTTGATCATCCACCATCCAATCATCAAACATACCAAATTGCAGCCCTGTAGTCTCAGTAGTTTTTATTTTATTTAAGGTTAAAGTTAGTCTTATTCGTGCTTCTGGGAACGGTATAGGATAGTCCACCACCGGGCAGTGGATTAAAGTTTCATCGGCCGCGGCTCATACAGCATTATAGGCTACCGAGACCACCTATGGATAGATCTATTTTCGGTGGCCTTGATTATAATACGATGTACAGAAAACTCGATTGCGCCGAAGAAACTTCTGCGCATTTTTTACTTGTTTATTAGTGTTGATTGTAATTGTGTAAGAAGCGACAACAACGCTGGATATGATTTTTTTCTCTTTAACAAAGATTCTATTCACTTTAACCCCCTTCCTTCATTATCTCCGTTCACCTTACATTCCTTTTGTAACGGGAGTGGATTAAACCTGGGCAATCATTATTCCCTGTCAAAATGGGAGTTGCTTTATGAGTAATGTACACTCCACACACTCTTATTTGTCGCGACGCAAACGCGATCTGGAGCAAGTGACGTCACGAGTCGGAAATGACCAATCTATTCCACTACAGCCTTACGATTCAGTGACCTCGGTTGACCACATCCCTCCATCAGCCATCGGCCAACCGTGACCCTCTAATTGGTCCTTCTAATAACAATGCACCTCTGCAAACCTGGAAACTGCTACGCAAAGCAATACACACCCAACAATTACCCAGTTCTTCAGTGGTTCATGGTAGAATTCGGCACACATTCGCTCTCTGTTTTATTTAATTTTTTTTTTTTTTGCGAGGAGTCGTGTAAACATGCTCCTTTTTGATTAGTAAAGGAGCCTATGCTCCTCTTTGATTAGTAAAGGAGCTTATTTGTCCTTGAAAAAGACAGATGTCATCATCCCATTGGAATTAATAAAGGTACACAGATGCCCGTTTTATTTTGTTTATTTTCGCGTGGAGCATGTAAACAAATTTCCTTTTGTAATCAGTAAAGGGACACAATTGTCCTTGAAAAAGAGAAATGGTATCTTCCCTTCGGAATTAATAAGGGTACACAGATGTCCTTCAAAAAGACAGATGTTATCTTCGTATTGTGGTTAATGAGGCGGGGGGGGGGGGGCGACTGTTGACCTTAAAACTGGTAAACGTTATCGTCATGTAATTAATAAGGGAACGCTGGTGGCCTTGAGTAAAGATAAACGTTATGGCATCAGGAGCCAGGAGGTCTCAAGATCGAAGAAATGATTGAAAGAAATATCTGTTTCCGAGGATAGAAATAGAATAAGCTTGGAATCATAAGAGTTTGACAAAGGGAATTCTTCCGGGTAGGTATACATTGCAGAAGACCAGGCTCTTAGTGGGCAGTTAGTAACGTGGAGAATTGTTCTTGGAATGAATGCCTTGTTTGCAGTAGGTTTAAAATGTTGGTTAGAATATGGAAGTCTAATTTCACGAGATGTACACTGCTTATATGCTTGCATACATTAATATGTAGTGTATCTTAATGCATAATGTACCAACAGTTTATATACGTGTAGTCTAATCCTCTTGTTGTTTTTTATTCCAAAACAAAAATATTTCGTTTGGGTTCACACACATATATATATATTTATATAAATTTTTGACTCACTTCAGGATCGAACCCAGGTCTTTCAATTGAAAGACGAGACCGCTGCCAACTAGGCCACACAAGTCATAAAAGACGTTGGAACCTGACTACCAATGTACCTGTGAGCCAGAAATTGATTTCTGTTCCACATGAATTGTGATTGTGTGTTGATTATTTCTGTATATATGTATATATGTGTGTATATATATATACATATACATGTACATATACATACATACATACATACATACATACATACACATACACATTTATATATATTCATAGGCACAGAGGAAAATGCTGAGAATTGAAACCACAATATGAACGATAATTGCGACGGGTTTTGGAAATTCGAGTTTCTGTGTCGTGTGTGTCTAGAGTAAACACGATTATACATATAAACATATACACACATAAATGCACATACGTGTATCTGCACCAATCCTTCGTTTCCAAAGCGTTGTTTTAATTACGTAAATTTAGGGTTTATCAAAAATCTCCTTCATTTATCCCTGTCTCTCTACATTCACACATTGTGTCTTTCAGAGGCGAGTGAATGTGCAGTAGCTGCTGGAACACTATTGTTGTTCCCTTGTTTGTAGATGTATAATGCTGTGAATGAATTATACATGACAAACTGAAATGAATAGCTGATTGATGAATAAAGGATGAAACAGTCGCATATTGGTAGTTTTCTGCCCAACAAATGTATTCGATACCCTTTCGTACGAAGTTATGAGTGAAGTGTGAAAGGAATTCATATAGATTTTTTATAATGGAAATATGATGTTGATTAATGTTAGTAGACGTCGCTTTCCATCATTAAATTATCTTATGTTTTCTAAAGTCAGCAGTCAAAAGTCGAGAGAAAATGGAACGCATTGATACCCTGAAGCAGTTCTCCTTGTATGTTATTCATTTACTTACATTTTTATGTATTTATTTATTAATTTAATTATTTTTCTTTCCTAGTAACTGATATCCTCTTTCTGTATTTCCTATTAACATTTTTGTTGCTTTTTTCAAATGAACGCCATATTCTTTGGAAACTGAAATTTCAAGTCAGTGGCCCGTGTTGGCTTGTTCCATATGAACAGGGTCCTTGTTCTGAATAATAATAATAATAATTATAATAATAATAATAATAATAATAATAATAATAATAATTCGGTAATTATTATGAAATATTTTTCTACTCAGGTATGAAAGCTCGCGTTCTCTGTATACATTATTTCACAGAGATATTTATTTATTTATTTATTTCATCTGTGAAAACGAGGAAATTTCCACTTTCTCTTTCCTAGGTGACACAACAAGACACAGAAAAACAAATGGCATTTTTCTGCCCACAACACATTCTGACTGATCTCTGTTTATACTCGTCTGGTGTAATGTCCACGTATCAGTATCAAGTATTTCCTGATACTCTGTGTTTCGAAATTATTATTATATATATATTTTCGTCGTACTCTCTCCTTGTTGACAGAAGGTGGCACGTCATTACATGACTCTGATATACCTTAATGAAGAAATCTGTGATTGCTTTGTGTCAAGCACAACCAGTGTGTGTGTGTGTGTGTATATGTGTGTGTGTGTGTGTGTGTGTACTGTTACCTTAATCTCTCTTCGTCATTTTTTTCTGTACACGAGTAAGTCATGCCTCAGTTTAATTAACGAAATTAAAAGGTATTATTAAAAGCTTTTATTTTTTCCTAGAGTTGACTGGTAGTTCTTGACCTTTTGATCTGAGAAGTAAATGTAATATATATATATATATATATATATATATATATATATATATATATATATATATATATATATATATTAAATGTGTTTGTATATTTGTGTGCTTGTAAGTATGTATATATATATATATATATATATATATATATATATATATATATATATATATATATATATATATATATATATATGTATGTATATATATTTATACAAATATATATATCTGTGGGTATAGAGCCTTCCTTTAATCAGAAAGCACCCCCCGATTACATATCAGTTTCGTGATCTCTTGACACCATTTGGTTGTTGATAATTGTAATTTTTTTGCATCAGTGTCTGGAAACCCTTCCCTAATGGTAGGGGGTGGAAAAAATACCTTCGGGATTGTATCACTGCAGTTGTTGTCGGATGTGCAAGTCATTGCTTATGGGGCAGAGGGAAAGAAAAAGAAGCGTGTTTGACTCATTATACTGAAACAGGGTGTCATTTGTTGTCACACTACACCACTCTCTCTCTCTCTCTCTCTCTCTCTCTCTCTCTCTCTCTCTCTCTCTCTCTCTCTCTCTCGGAAAGTGATTATCCGATTCCTTTCCTTAAGTGTCACCAAGTGTCAATCGAAGCACCTTTGAGGTTTCCCCAAACCCCGTGTCATCCAGATTAGATCTGGCTAAGAACCCCACGACTTCGGCCTTTATCATCATTACAGCTCTCTCTCTCTCTCTCTCTCTCTCTCTCTCTCTCTCTCTCTCTCAACATACCATACCTATCCCAACCTCCGAAATACCTTCATGCTACTATCACTACCTTCCTTCACCCACCCAAACACCCACCCACCCAAGCACCAATCCGCCACCCGCCCACACCCCTGACCCCTGCGAGGGGTCCACCCACCGCCCTCCTTCCAAATACCAACCTGTGTATCATTAACACTTATTGCCACTTCTGATCATGATTATCGACACCTGCTGTCATTACCCGGCCCTTATCATCAACAGTGGTATCTTATCATCAATACCGGTAATAGTACTTAACGAGTTTTATTGTGGCTGACGATGGCAGCAGCGGCGGCGGCGGCGGCGGCGGCAGCTTCGTCGTTTTTCCCAGGGCGCCTCCGTCGGGAGCTCTCGAGAACTCTTTTTTTTTTTTTTTTCTGGGTTCCATTATTTTTATTATTTTTTTCTTTATCTCTAAGAACTTCCAAGAAAGAGCAGAAGATGGAAATGGCATATTTTCATTACTGCTGCTGTTGTTGTTGTTCTTTTTTTTATTGTTGTTAGTGTTGTTGTTGGTCTTTCATTCTTGATCGGTTATAGAATTAGTTCGACAGGTTTTGCCTTTAGTTTTGTCTAACGCTAAATTTGAGCTTTTCTGAATAAATAAGTTCATTCTTGGATATGCCCTGGATGTGAGCTTTTCTGAACGAGGAAGTTCATTCTTGGATATTCCCTGCATGTGAGATTTTCTGAATGAATGAGTTCATTCTTGGACATGCCCTGTATGTGAGCTTTTCTGAATGAATAAGTTCATTCTTGGATATGCCCTGTATGTGAGCTTTTCTGAATGAACGTGCACATACATTTGACAGGTCCTGGTAGAGTTGACTTTAGTGACTAAATCTGGTTGAGATCCATTTCTGTGTGACTTTAAATACTCATAGTTGTAATGTAAAGTGTGGATATGAAATTATTTCGTATTGGCCCTACTGACCGATATGAGAGGCGGTGTGTGATGTACCCAGTTGTAAGTGTCTCTTCTGTAGCATTGCCCTCAATTTTAAACACTTGCACTTTATGTTGAAATGCTGAACTTGCTGGTAATGTTGCCATGTTCAGCCTTCAACCTTACACGAGATCGATCCCAACTTTTCAGAGGCCAGATTACGTCAGAGCTCAGACGGTCTCCCGAAGGAGCTCCTTGATAGACCACATTCAGAGTACTTGAGTAATTTTGATATACAGTAGGTCTGATTACATCTTTGTTATAGATAGAATTACATTAAAAATCCTTCTTATAATGTCAAAAACTCTCCAACGTGACCAACGAATTAAAGATGTCAGACCACTGACGACTGTCGACTGGCATCGTCAAAATCTCAAAGCTTCCTTTGTGTGTATCATTTACAAATTTGTTGACTTTCACCACAATTTTCGTTCTTTTTATCATGTTGGTATTTTGAAAAACTTTTAGAAACTATTTTAAGCAGCTGTTATTTAATACCCATAAGCCTTTACTCACATTTCAATATGTTGAATTTTCAACACTGATTGGTTTTCTCTTTCTTTTCAGCTTAATGATTTTTTATGAAATTTTCTGTCACTCATCGGACTATGGGTGATGCTCGTTCACGCTGCTGCCATGTGCGTAGTTGTGTACGTGTATGTGTATGTGTGTGTGTGTGTGTACGTCTCCCACTTTCTTTGGCTGTTATCAGGTTACACAGGAACTCCAGCTAACAGGTCAAAACGTACCTTCCTGGTGTTAGGTCTTGGTCATCTAATCATATAGTTCCGCTGCAGTACCTCTATCTTGCTAGACTTGTCATAAAAAAAACTGCCATTTCATTGCAAGTTGAAGATGGGGAGGTTTTATTCTTGTGTTGTTTCATTTCCTTTAAGTATTTGTTGTTCCTAGTGTCAGCAGCTATTTTATTATATGATTTCGTTGTATTTATTTTAAATCTATAGATATTGCTGATTTTCTCAATGGGGTATTAAGTTATGTAAAGTATTAGCAGTATATTTCTCTTGAACCCACTCGTATTATATTCAGTAAACTTACTTTGATATTTTGCACTGTCGACTGAATTATTTGATATTACGAACTTGCGTTGCTATTACAAAGTGATCATGTTTCCATTACTCTTGCTAGACAAAATTGTATTGTTTAAAATTTTCGGTAGTTAAGTCTGAGATTATAACACACAAACGGAAAATTAATAGGACACTGATATTATCAAGTGTTGTTGATTGAATTATTTAATATCACAAACCTGCGTTGGTATCACCAAATCATCAACTTGTATTCTCTCCTTTTAAGCGAAATTATATCACTTACTATTTTCGCCTGTTAGGTCTGAGATTAATGATATACAGTCTAACCAAGAGTTAGTAGGACCTCATATCCCTTTACACCAAATATCTCTTTAGGATTTAATCTCAGTCTGTCAGCCTGACATGAGTCATACTCTCAGTATAAAACTTGTGACCTTGAATACCTGAGCGCAGAAAGTTTACCTGGCGTCACATTATCAAAGAGCATAGTGGCACCCTACTCCGTTTGGGGTCGCACACGATTTTTTTCGTGTGGCACCACTGACCCCTGACTTTTGTAGTTCCTCTCAAAAGTATGACTTGCTGTACGGTCTGACCTCCTGCACAGAGAGAGAGAGAGAGAGAGAGAGAGAGAGAGAGAGAGAGAGAGAGAGAGAGAAAGTAGTTAGGAAAAAAAAAAAGAGTATCGTAATTACTGGAAGAACGATGATTTTAGTAATTTGTTCTGTCGAAAGTGCGAGTACTTCGCCTTCACTTCTGACCTAGGCGATGGAGTCCCCTTCCTGCCTGGGCCTTCATTTGGGTTATTGCGAGCCCTTCTAAGGTTGACAGGTTCCGGATGGATTTGTATGACTTTGGAACTTCGGTGTACTTTAATGTGTGTGGCTGGATTTAGCTTAAGGTAATTTTTTTCTTCTAAGTTTTGAAGTGTATTGGAGGTGTAACTTACAGCCTTCGTGTTAATTGCGTGTTAAATTATCGTTTTTTATTGCTAATGTTGGAATTTAAGCTATATCTGCTGGATTTGTTACCATCTGACCCACGAGCCCATTCATGACAACTATGTCATCGTAGCCATCGCTGGTTAAATCATCATCATCATTCTCATCATCATCATCTACTATTAAATTATCTTCATAAGCATCACCAATATAATCAATAGCCACTACTTGGAAATGCAACGCTACCTTCGTTTTCATCGGATTTCTCATTGTAATATTACCTCCATCACTAATCCCAATCAAGATGCCTTAGTAATTATTAGAACAGAATGAACCTCCATTGCAGCAACATTTCAAGGCGGCAGCTTAATGATAAAAGAGTTCCCCTTATCTGATTAGTAACTGTCAGGGTAGGGGGGTATATGGCTGGGCGCTAACATCCCCACTACCTACCTGCCACCCCTCCCCCTCATGAAAGGGTCCTTTAACCTCCCTCCGCCCTCCCCTCATGAAAGGGTCCTATAACCCCCTCCTCCTCCCCCCAGCCCTGCTTTTGCGACTTTTCCCGAACTCCGAGTTCTTATTCGGCTGAGAATCGACCTTGGAAAATTGAAAATTATGGAACATTCCTTCTTTCTCCTTCTCTCTTTCTCTCCTTGTCGTTCGGGTTACCGTTCTCGGTTGAACGTAATTGTGGAGGCGAGGCAATTGATGTTTGTGTCTTTCGTTTATTCTTTTTTTTTTTCTCTGAAATTTCGTTGACGTTTTTTTCTCCATTTTGAATTGTTTCGTGTCTTTCGTTTTCAGATATTTTGTTTTCCGTTCTGTTTTGTATATATGTATGTATGTATGTATGTATGTATGTATATATATATATATATATATATATATATATATATATATATATATATATATATATATATATATAAAGATTTCGTTTATGATCTTTCATCTTGAGGTATATCTAGAGGTTTCTTGGAGACAAAACCACTCTTTTTCGTATCCCCAATTTTTGTTTGTTTGTTTCTTTGGGGCTATAGGATGTATGAGGCTATCAGTCGAGAAAAAGGCCAAGCGCCATCCTGGGTCAAAGTATTTTTAATTTAATTTATTATATTTTAAAAATGGCACTTGGCATGTTTCTCGACTGAAAAGCTCATATACGACATTAAAATACCTATATATATATATATATATATATATATATATATATATATATATATATATATATATATATATATATATATATATATATATATATATATATATATATATATATATATATATATATATACACATATATTTATATGTGTGCATATATAGACAGATAAAGAGGAAATTGGAAAGTTACTGATAGAGTCTGAATGTGTTTACAAGAGGAGAAAGTTGAGAGTGATTGTAAACGAAAGTAAGGTTATGAAAGTAAAAGAAAATAAATGTGATGGAGTAATGAATGTTAGTATGGATGATGAAGAATGAAAGCTGGTTGATACAATCGTTGATCTGAAAGTAAATACTGTATCGGACGAATATCAAATTAGCATTCAGTGTTTAAGCAAACCTACAGTTTTTAGTGATAATGTATATGGTCGAGGATTTATTAAAAACTTAAGAATTAACCTTTGCGTCAATAACTTCTTAATGTTGTCGATTTTGTTTGGTATTAATAACTCCTTAGGAGGAACAAGTAAAGGAAACCCACAACCAAATGAATAATAATGAGGATGAATTAGTTTATTTTAGCGCATCTCCTTCCGCAAGGTAGTTACCTAGCTCGCCAGCATTTTCTGGTATATTGCAAGGCGGATTGGGTAGGGGTAGGGGTGGGGGGCTGTCTTGGAGGGCATGGTGGGTAGGCAGGGAATCATCGGGGGTGGGGGGGGGATGAATGTGGAGGTGTGGCAACGAAAGGATCATCATCAGGAGCTCCTAAGTAGCCCCAGGAGAGGATATATCAGTGGCCTGACATGCATTATCTAGGGGGGCCCTCTGACGAAATTGTCCCAGGGAGTATCAATCACCCCACAGAGAGAGAGAGAGAGAGAGAGAGAGAGAGAGAGAGAGAGAGAGAGAGAGAGAGAGAGAGAGAGAGAGAGAGAATATATATCCTATCATTTTATCCCAAAGATGGCAAGATCGTCGGGGCATCACTAAAAGATTGAAATTTCCATTGAATATCTTAATAGAAACTTTATTAAATACAAAATTGATAAGACAATATCGCTTGTTTGGGCACAGCTTCTTTAGAGAGTAATGTTAATATTAATAGGTATGTGTTTGCGAATCTCAGAAAGGCCCCAATTTAGGATATGTTTATGTGGCTTCGCATTGGAATGGAAAGCTTTAGTCACAACAGAAGTGCCTCGTTAGGGGATTAGTGCCGGCAGTACACCTCACACGGTGCGCGGTAGGCATTACTAAAGGGTGTTTGCAGCGTCCCTTTAGCCCCAAGCTGCAGCCCTTCTTTTTATCCTTTTACTTTACCTCCATTCCCACTTCCTTTCTTCCATCTTGCTGACCAACCTCTCTGACTATTACTTCTAAGCGCAGCTGTACTGTGTTCTCCCAATTATACTCTCAGATCCTTGTACTTCATTTCATCTATCTTCTGGATCTCCTTATTTTGCTGTCCAACCACTCCAACTTCCTCTCTGTACTGTCTTAAGCACTGAATAGCTGAAAGTGGCCCAGTGCTTGGCTTTATAGCCTAAATTTCATGAATCATTCATTCAAAAACAAGTGTTTATTGTTGTTTGTCTACTCACGATATGGTCATTTATGTAAATTATTAAATATATATATATATATATATATATATATATCTTCCCTATTAATCTGTTCCATATGATGATTACATATCCAGAATGTAATGATTTTTATTATACAGGGAATTATTGCGGTACAGAGAAAACAGTTTGCTTATCCAGCTGCGAATCGTTTCAAGTCCCGCACAATCGCTTTATTTCTATATATAAAAAAAAAACTAGTAAATTGTCAAATGAATAGGCAGAGAAGCAGATTACAGCAGAAAGATTTTTGAGCGCTGTCTGCTCGCAGTCCTGTCATTAATTAAAGGACATGCATTCTGGTCCACTGCCCTGGGAGTAATGCCCCGTTTAATGGCGACCCAATGCATTTTGGTCAACTCCCGAGATAAAGAGCCAAATATTGATATCTATTTTGACTTTAGTTTTCATTAGTTTTAGCCATAATTATATTAAGTTCAAGTTCATGATGGTTATCACAAAACATGAAATGAAGAAAGAGTGAACAAATAAAATGCAAGAAAAAAAATTATATTTCTTAAGAATTTTTTTTTGTTTTTTTATTTCACCACAAATATTTTGTGTTTAAATATCGCTAGATATGCGCACTTGTTATTTATGTTTTGGTGACTTTCAATACACATGATCTTTGTATAAAAGAAGTGTAAGAATGAATTGGATAGTTTTCTTTTTGCATGAGAGAGAGAGAGAGAGAGAGAGAGAGAGAGAGAGAGAGAGAGAGATGCGAGCCCTAATAGCGTAGGAGTGAGATGATGAGCAAATTACATCAATTTGTACATAAACAACGATCATCGTTGCTTGAGTTATTATCGATGGGTTATTGTAATTAGGTAAATTATTTCTCATCACAGGTCTTAAGACAATTTAAATCACCTACCTACGGAGCGGCCGAGTCATGGAGGAATGTCGGCCGAATTATATATCGGGTCGAAAGTAATGTCCTCCCGCGTATGTAGTTAGGCGCCCGGGAGAATTACTCCGCAGTGGGATTATGTCCTTTATGGCCTCAGGCCCTAAGACACATATTAGCAATAATGGGTAATAAAAGGGTCTATTTCAGACTCACGACCAGATAAAGCATATGCTGCCCCAGTACCAGGCAGCTATCAAAAGGGGCGAGACTTCACAAAGTGAGCGCAAAGGTCGAATATTGATATATTTATCTGGGGCGAGAGAGAGAGAGAGAGAGAGAGAGAGAGAGAGAGAGAGAGAGAGAGAGAGAGAGAGAGAGAGAGAAGTGGGGGTGGGGGTATGGTGCCGGGATGGCTAGTTTCTTCCGAATTGAAAATAAGCGTTTAGGAGAGATATTAGATCTGGACAACGAAGCTCTTGTCTTTTGCCGCGGTAAGTGCAATTAGCTTTTAGTTAAAGCTTATCAAAATGCTATATTCTTAAAGAATGTGTACTTTCGATATTTTTTATGCCTCACAGTAATATGACTATGTTGCGTAAGTTTTTATTGCTATGAAAACTAGTGACTTTCGTATGGAATAATGCTGTAAAGGACACTAACTTTTGCGTAAGTTTTTATTGCTATCAAAACGAGTGACTTTCATATGGAATAATGGTGTAAAGGACACTAACTTTGAAACGAGTTTCCTCAGAATAGAAGACGATAAATGGAAGCAGAGAGAATAGACAAGAAAATAGAGAAATGAATTCCCTTCATTAGTGATTCCTATTATAGTTTTCTGCAGAAGAAAACTATTGAGATGGCTATTTGTCTGTCCGTCCGCCCTCAGAACTTAGAAACTACTGAGGCTAGAGGGCTGCAAATTGTTATGTTGATCACCCACCCTCCAATCATCAGGCATACCAAATTGCAGCCCTCTAGCCTCGGTAGTTTTCATTTTATTTAAGGTTAAAGTTAGCCATGATCGTGCTTCTGGCACCGCTGTAGGTGCCAACGACGCAGGCCACAACCGGCCCGTGGCTGAAAGTTTCGTGGACCGCGGCTGAGAGTGTCATAAAGCATTACACGCTGTACAGCAAACTCGCTTGCGCCGAAGAAACTTCCGCGCATTTTTCACTTGTATTAGTTGATTTTAGTGCATATATGTATATATATATATATGTATATATATGTATATATATATATATATATATATATATATATATATATATATATATATATATATTATATATATAGTATTGTCACAACTTCCGGTTTCAAGTGTCAGATTTTCCAATATGGCAAAATTTCGCCAAAAGTTACACAAGGGCAAGACTTTCCGTCACTACTTGCGGTCTGTGATTTTCTCAGATACGTTGGAAGTGTCTGGTTATTTTCCGTTTGTTTCCAAAATCTTTGATTGACATCAGATTCTCTTGGCGTTTTTCCCCAGCGCTTACTCCCCAAGTCCAACTTGAATGGCTGAGTTTCCGTTCGAGAATTTATCATGTGTATGCTTGTTTATCATTGACGTGTTTATTGTGAATGTTTTTCATCATTATTATGTTTAATGCGAAAGCTTTTTTTTTAATGGGTACCCGAAATATTACTACTGTCCTTTCTATTTTAAAACTGGATATTAGCCTTTTTCTTCGATTCGGTGATTCGGTTGTCATCGTTATAATACATCTGTTAATGCTTTTAAATTACCGTCTAGTTTTGGTCACTTTTTTCACATAATCGCCATTCAACTCAGTATTTTAATTGACTTCATATAAAAATGTTAACCAGTGAATATATGTATTATATATAAATCACACACACACACGTTAACCAGTGAATATATGTATTATATATAAATCACACACACACACATTACACACACACACACACATATATATATATATATATATATATATATATATATATATATATATATACATATATACATGTGTGTGTGTGTTGTGAGTGAGTGTGTGTATTTGTGCATGGGTGCATATGCGTGCTCGACGAGTATAGGGTTGTTTGCACGCGTGTCAGATAATGACAATTATATTGTTTCTTATTTTGTTTGTTTCCACGTATGTGAGCATTTAGTAAGCCAAACAAACCAATAATGCAGTGCGTCTCTCTCTCTCTCTCTCTCTCTCTCTCTCTCTCTCTCTCTCTTTACAGTAAAAAACAAGTTAAATTAGAAGTACTGAGCCTCTCATTCGCCTTTTACCGACTGCAGGAAAAAGAAAAAAAAAATACATGAAATAAACGAGATATAGGAAATAAAGGACGGAGCGATAAAGGAAAACCGATCGATGAATCAATAACAAGATCCTGCCGGGTTTAAAACTGATGTTGACACACGCCTACAATACAATTATCTATGCAAGAATTAAAACACTTTCTCTCCCCTTACCCCCGCCCCCCCCTTCCCACAATTCTCTGTCATTTGACATCGATACGCCCCAGTAAATGAACAAAGAAGGACCGAACCCCAGCTGGGTTGAGGGGGTAGAAACGGGGTTTGTGGGGTTGGAGGAGGTTGGGAATTGTCACTATTGGAAGAAAGGATTGTGGTGTGGTGGGGGGGGGGGGAAGGGGTTGTTGGGGAAGGGGAGGAGAGGGGAGTGTTTGAAGGACAAAACGAAAGGAAGAGACAATTGTAGGTGAGGATGGGAGACACGCTTGCCTGAATAAAGCCTTCCATCCACGCGTTGAATAAAATAAAATTAAAAAATATAAGATAAAAATTGCTTAATTCTCGTTGCATTTGATTCAGTAAAACTTAATCCGGCGTTTAAAGTACGATCGATTTTATTTTCTATTCCTCATCTTTATTCAACTATCACTTTTTTCCTATTAACTTGCCTCTCTTTTGATCCAGTAAAACTTACCCTCTGTCTAAAGTACGGTCGCTTTTATTGTTTATTCCCTCATTTCTATTTAACTATCACCTTTTTCCTATAACTTTTCTCTATGTGCGGACTGATTTCCATTTGGGAGCCCTCGTGGGTTTATAATAATAATTCTTATAATAGTTTAAATCCTTTGACTCAATCCATAAGGGTATCCACCTGAAGATTTACAGAAAGAAAGGACGAATTTTTCATTCGTGCAATAAAAAAAAATGAAATCTCAAAAAAAGTAAAGTAATCATTTGTTTCCCCCGTCCTGTTGACGACAACAAAGTGATTGCGCGAGCATTCCGTGTAACCTGGAGGTGTTGATACCAGCTGGAAATTCGATTACTGGGCTAATTGTTAACTCGGATGACATCCCCGCCAATTTGCGCGTCATGATCGTTTGTTTGGCAGTCTCAGAACTGTCCGTCACCCGCCGCATTTATTTCTGTTCCGCCTGTCATGCGATGGGTGGGTGGGTGGGTGTGTGTCCGAATTAAAAAGATAAAAAAAAAGTACTATTTGATGAGATTCTGTTGTTGATGCGAGTAGCACAAAGTTGCGTGTTTGTTATCGCAGTGTGGTTTGATGTGCGTACTTCAAGGTACAGAGTGCGTATTCTCACAGTTCAGAGTGCGTATTCTTCCAGTTCAGAGTGTGTATTCTTACAGTTCAGATTGCTTATTCTTCCAGTTCAGAGTGCGTATTCTAACAGTACAGAGTGCGTATTCTCAAAGTTCAGAGTGCGTTTTCTTCATAGAGTGTATATTCTTCCAGTTCAGAGTGCGCATTCTCTCAGTTCAGAGTGCGTATTCTCACAGTTCAGAGTGCATATTCTCACAGTACAGAGTGCGTATTCTCACGGTACAGAGTACGTCTTCTTACAGTACAGAGTGCGTATTCTCACAGTAAAGTGCATATTCTTCCAATTCAGAGTGCGTATTCTGCCAGTTCAGAGTACGTATTCTTCCAGTTCAGAGTGCGTACTCTCACAGTTTGAGTGCTACGTCGTTGAGGGATGAAAGTCCCTTATTTGAGGGGAAATATAATTGTTGCCCCTCCAAAAAAATGAACAGCTATTTCGACTGATTGTGTATTAGCAACAGAGTCCGAACAAGGAGCACATTTGCTTTTTACGTCTGCTAAACTGACGATTTTACACGCGTCGTAAATTACTGGAAACAGGAGATTAACAAGAAATTATGCAAATGATAGACGGGATCCTTCGTGCAGAGGACTCCTTGTTGCCAGCATTCTACGTGTCATTTATGGATTTCAGGATGAGCCGGAAACTCTTTCGCTCACCAATTCTGATTGTACTTTTGTAGGAAGAAAAAAAAATGCTAATACTACTACTACTACTACTACTACTACTAATACTACCATCTAAAAATGACATTATACTTGGCAAGACCGCTTTTAATGAACGGAGATGCATGACGTCTACAGATAACTCAGGAGACGTCCGTCCATGCACATGCGCACATGGCTCAAGAAAAGCTGGATACGTTGAAGAAGGCTTTTGAGATAAGGGGAGGGGAGGGGAAGGGGATGGAGGCTGCAAGGGTAGTGCCTTTTTTGATGGATGGGAGTCAAGGTAGGTGGTGGGGGGTGGGGGGAGAGGTACGAAGGGGGTTGGGGTGTTCTTTTAAGATGCCTCCTACGTCCGCCGGCTGCAAGAATTCACTACGGAATTTTATCCATCTGCTATTTCAGTAATATTATGTGTGGCTCCACCCTTTTACCTGTTAGCTTCTACAATGGTTTCGGGATTAATTTTATAAGTGTATTATATATATATATATATATATATATATATATATATATATATATATATAAAATATAATATATATATATGTATATATATATATTTATATATATATATATATATATATATATATATATATATATATACTATATATATATATATATATATATATATATATATATATATATATATATATGTATATATATATATATATATATATATATATATATATATATATATATATATATAGCTTGTGTTTATTTTTGTCCATGTAAGACAGAACCTTTCATGCTCTGGGAACGCATGTGCAATAATCTCGGGCGCTTGTTGCTTGATCGCGTCGCCGTGGCATTGCAAGAGAAGAGGAGAAAAGAAAGGAGAAGACAAAAGAAGACGAGGGAGGAGAATACGAGAGGAGACTACCCCGATGCCATTTCATTTTGCACGGGGGCGCGCGTTTTCCGCGTCTTCTTCCCCGGGTATTGAATTCTTACGGCCGCTTCAGAAGTTTTCGAACAAAAGTTTAAATCTACAACGTAAGACGAAACAAAACAAAAGGGGCAGCGCTCGCATGCGCGCGCGCGCGCGCGGTTTGGGGGCAAGAGGGGCACATCTCGTCTCATCCCAGTCAGGCGCGGTTGCAGAGACGTAACGGTTGGATAGGTCGGTTAACTCGCTCGTTCGTAATTCTCGGATGTTTACGCTCAAAATAACTCGCTTCCACAAAACTTGCGATCATTTCTTTTCGAAACATTTCAGTCGGGGCGACGGAGGAGGAGGAGGAAGAGGAGGAGGAGGAGGAGGAGGAGGTAGAGGTGGAGGAGGTTGATTCTTCTGTTTTCCTCCCCCCTCCTCATTCCTCTCTCTTAGGGGAAATCGCGACTGTTTCTTTCCTCCCTCCCCCTTCAGAAATCCCACGTGTTTCCCCCCGAACTGGGGAATTGCATCAGCGGGGCGAGCGTCATCATCAAACCCTTCCTTCCTCCTTCTCCCCGGATCGAAATGATCAGGAACGAAAGATAGTGGAAATTGGGGATATTCCCAGGAGCGGTGCAGCTTGACAATAGGGGCGTTTTTGTGCAGTGATATCCCATAATTTAGCGCTCTGGATGCACCACTCTGCGACGGCTGGCTTTTTTTTTTTCTTTTTTTTTTCTTTTATCCCCCACTTTTTTTTTTCCTTTTTTTTAATCATCTCTCCATTTTTAGATGTCGATGCTCTGTCGGTGTGAAGTCACGCCGTCATGCGTCTTGGAAGAAGAAGAAGAAGAAGAAGAAGAGGGAGAAGAAGAAGAAGCGTTTGCAACTACTGCATTTTCTTCTCTCTCTCTCTTTCTCTCTCTCTCTCTCTCTCTCTCTCTCTACTTTATCTAAACTCTCCGGCTATCGAGAGACGCATCTTTTTCCCTGTCATTATGCGTCTTATTGTATCTTATTTTAGTTCTTTTGTTTTCTTTCTTTGCTTTTTTAAGTCTTCCTGTTTCTAGGGTCTTGTATATATATATATATATATATATATATATATATATATATTTATAAATACATATATTATATATATATATATATATATATATATATATATATTTTATAAATACATATATTATATATATGTATATATATATATATATATATATATATATATATATATATATATATATATATATATATATGTATATATTTCTTCAAGACTGTCTAACGACGAAAGATTTTTTAAAAGGAAAATAAGACGGGGCACAGAATACCTTCTCCATCTTGGAAAAAGGAATATAACGAGAGAGTGAACCATGGACTTCCATCTTGTGATAACAAAACTTCTTTTTAAGCTAAGATTCAAAACAAAATTTATGAAAACGCGTAAAAAAAAAAAAAAAAAATCAGGTATCCATGTTTGTAAGGCCAACGTCGACGAACATTGCTGTGACGCCATTGTGTCCTTTTCGTAAATCTACCCGTTTCTGTGGTAAGTGGAATGATAAATTGCTCCAAGTTATTCACAAGCTTAGGACCGAATTCTGAGTAAAATAAGTCCCAGCGAGTGTAACCTCTCACGAGAGACCTTTACCATCAAGTCGGTGACCAACAACATGTATTTTGTCCTTTGCATATTTCTTGCAAATTGTTGATTTGATAGCAAGGTTGTATTACTTCATATTGACTTTCTGTTAATTAGAATATATATATATATATATATATATATATATATATATATATACATATATATATATATATATATATATATATATATATATATATATATATATATATATATATATATATATATATACATACAACACACACACACACACATATATATATGTGTATTCTGGTATTTATATTCCCCGAAGCCTCTGACCTGTACTCACGTTTCCCAGTTTTATCTTCTCCCAGACATTCTGAAATATCAGTTTTCTTAGGGCAACTTTTTTGTATTTGTGCCAACTAATATTTCTTTCTTCTCTTTCCTGTTCGGTCCTCCTTAACTCAAACAGACTTTGTTTACACGTTTCTTTAGACGTATTTCGGCTGCCCCTCCCGAAGGCCTCTTCTGTTTCAAGCCTATTCCGGCATTGAGACACCCTAGAAAAATTGACTAAAGAAAAAAAAAATTTTTTGCACCCTCATTAGTGTACTGATTCCTTCAGTTCTACAAAGCTCGTGTGACGTGTACAACCTCTCGTACTTATTGATGCACATATCTGTATTTATATATATTAAAAAAAATACAAATAACATGTAACTTTCAGTCAAACTTTGATCATGATCCTTCCCCTGTCAGCTACAAGTGTCACCACGAGGAAAAAAAAATTGGCAAGTGTACCGACCATGTAATCTTACTTTATGCAAATTAACATTATTTTCATCCTTCCTCCCACGTCAGAAAATATGTGGGTCACTATTCAGTTTTAGTTTTCACGTGATTGTGCAATTTGTATTTTTGTTTTGTTTTTCATGCAGTAACTTCCCTCACTATAGTCCTGCCAAAACATGTTTACCTACATTCTTCTGCTAACTGTTTCTTTCCATATATATATATATATATATATATATATATATATATATATATAGATATATATATGTATATATTATATATAATATATATATATGTATATATATATTGTCATTCCATTAATGTGCGTGTCAAAAAAAGGAAATATGGCTCCTTTCTCGTAGATGTCTTCTTTATGAAAAAAGGAGAGAAAATAAAGGGGTCTACAGAGAGATCCCTTCCAACAGATGTCCAATTTATTCCGCCTCATTTCGTCTTGCTTTTGCATTAATAATCGATTCGTACCATTAACTGTTTGTAGTATTAGTATCACTATAGAATTAATAATATCTAATTAGTTGTGCGGGTCAGAGGCCTGGTTGTAGGCCTGGTTGTTGCTGTCTGAGAAGAGGTAATTGTAACAATTTGTTCCTGCTGAAGAGACCAAGTTTCTCGCACACCTTGACCAATAACTCTCGACGAATCGGTTCATTATTATAATCAAGCGAATGAATATTTTATACTGGAAAACAGATTGTACATTCGTACACCTGCTGCCATTCTCGAACGATGACAGCGGACTTCCGTGTTAAGACAGAATATTTCCCCGTCCTTCCATTCTCGTCCCCTGACGGATACGAGATTTCCTCCAACGGCGCACTCATTCCATAACTCGTAAACTGTCCTTAAGAATGCTCTATCGATTCGTTTACGAGCGCCGCGCCGTAACTTATGCCCGCGTACATGCATAATGCACTTCGCCGGGCAGCCAGCCACCTGCAGATCGTTAAGACATCCCGTGTCCTTCGGGCTTTTGCGCCTCTTGACTCTTTAAGACGCCTCTCTGTGTCTTTTTGTCTCTCTTTTGGCGGGGTGGGGGGGGGAGACTAAAAAACTACAAAAAAATGTCGGTCTTTAGGCCGGGCGCCGCAGGATTTATTTTTGTAAGCTTTCCGAGCTTTCTGTGTGTACGTGTGTTAGTGCGGGCAGTAATGCTGTAAGCAACGAGGCACCTTTACCATAGTGTTAGTAGAATCTAAGGTAGAATCATTGTGTTTCACTCTCTCTCTCTCTCTCTCTCTCTCTCTCTCTCTCTCTCTCTCTCTCTCTATTCAAGTGTGAAGCAATCTTGGGAACAAAATTGCACCTTTACTGCAGTATATGTGTATATAGTATATATATATGTATATATATTATATATATGTATATATATATATATATATATATATATATATATATATATATATAAAATATTCTCTCTCTGTCTGGTAAGACTGTCTGGTAAGAGTTAAGGAAGCAACGAACCACCTTTTAATGCCCTGTCATAAAAAATCATCAGCTCTCTCTCTCTCTCTCTCTCTCTCTCTCTCTCTCTCTCTCTCTCTCTCTCTGTCTCAAGCTCTCTCTCTCTCTTCTTTCCAGCATATCAACCTCTCGCAAGTAAGTCGTTAGTATTCATGTTGGGTAATCGCCAAGTGTAAATTTTTACTTATGAATGGTTGGGATTTTATCTAGTGGATTTATCTCTCCAGTAGCGGCCATTATCTGAGTTGCATCTGCGTGCCTGGCCCGAAAGTTTGATGGAAGTTAAAGGCAAACATTTGGGGCATTTGCCTCCGGGGCCCTCTTTGGGTACTGGAAGCTTTGGTAGGTGGGTGGGTACTGAGTAGGCAGGAGGATGGCCGTGGCTGGGGTGGGTGGGTGTATGGTGGTTGGGGGGCACGGGCGGGTTCCAGGACGTGACAGGTGGGAAGAGGAGAAGGTTGGGGGTTTGCCTGGGTATCTTGCAGTTGATGATGATAGTGGGTAGCCGGGAACGATGAGTACCCTTTTTGGAAGTTTTAGGAACTTGCACTTAACATGATGGTAAAGATAATGATGAGGGGGCGGGGTGGAGATGGGGGTGACACCAGGAAAGAAAGGACGTAATGGGAAGGTAATCGGAGATTGCGTGTGAAAATACTAATATACAGTATATATGTGTGTATATATAAATACACACATATACAGTATACATATATATATATGCAGAATTATACAGAAGTGTATTCGAATGTAAGATACAAATTCTGTAGAGAGAGAGAGAGAGAGAGAGAGAGAGAGAGAGAGAGAGAGAGGAGTAGAGGAGAATCATATCTCATAAAATTGTATTAATGAGAAACTGTGACTGCGTGTCAATTAAGGAAAGAGGAAAATAATTATATATATATATATGTGTGTGTGTGTGTGTGTGTGTGTGTGTAGTGGTCATCATTGCTCAGGAGTTCCAACCTCGCTTCACCACCAAGAAACCCGCAATGGATCCCACGGGGAGAACAACTTCAGACAAATAAAGGAAAAGATCCATTGTGGGTCTGTTAAACTAAGTAGTGATTATGTGCCTGAGAGTTAGTCAACAGTGGTAGGTCTCAACAGGGATGGGTAATAATCTCATCCCAAAAAGGGGAATAAGTGTATAATCGAAATAAAAAATTGTAAATGTGTATATATACATTCTTAACAAATAATGACGAAAAGAAAATGTAAAAAGATAAGAAGAAATTCAAACGTATAATTTGACACATTGAAGCCTTTGGAAAGAGATGTGAAAACATCAGGCAAGTACAAGCATAACAGATTACCCCCTGTCAGACATCAACAGGTTTCACCGATGTATTTTTAAAACCATTTTTCCCCCTCACGAATTAGAACTGACATTTGTTTTGTTTGGAATTAGTTCCATAAATGAAATACATGAAAAGTTGACATTCGACCGAAGTGAGACGTGACTTCTTTTTTTTTCTTTCTTTTTTTCTCCTTGTGCTGTTGGAGAAGAACTTGGATGGTCTTTCTTTCCGGTATTATTATTTATTATTATTATTATTATTATTATTATTATTATTATTATTATTATTATTATTATATCAGTTCGACTGATGATGCTGTTTTATGTGTGAGAACAAATTATTATTATTATTATTATTATTATTATTATTATTATTATTATTATTATTATTATTATTATTATCATAAAATCAGTTGGACTTTTGATGCCGTTTTATGTAGGAGAACAAATTATTATTATTATTATTATTATTATTATTATTATTATTATTATTATTATTATTATTACTGGTACTCACAGGACAGTCATAGTGTTCATGACACTTCGCGATTGTTCGGCTATACGTTAATTACCCGTTTATCTTTTATTCGTAATTTTTATCCGTTAATTACAAGGCATGATACCTCTTTTGCAATCTGTATCTCATGCGTTGCTTGAAATGCGCTGCGCTCACCCATAACATTGCCTTGTAAGCCATTCTTCTTATTGTGACTGCTGAGATGAACCTGAGAATTGAACCCTTGTAGAGAACATTGTTCGTTCTCATAAATCATGACCAGCGCGAGGAGAAGGCGCCTTTGACCGGGTGCCAGAAACGACATTCCTGCCTAAAAAACCAAATGGACTGGACTATGACGACGGCGGCGACGACAGAAAATCCATCGTGTAAACAAACCGAGTTAATGGAATATGCTGCACAGTTTGATTGGCTCCGCAAAACTTTATTGGCACCAAATGGAAATTTATCGAGCTAAAGTGAGAAACGCGAAGAGTACCGGTATGAGTGGAATGGTTTAAAAAAAAAAAAAAAAAAAAAGTCGCAGCTTGTTGTGAAGTGTCTCGACGAGAGAAATGTTAATCGATCAAAAAATGTGCAGCCCCTTTGCTAGCAAACGGGAGGTCCATTTAGAGAAGGGGGAAAGAACCAGATTTTATTTTATTTTATTGTTATACATTTTTTTTAATAACGACACTAACTAGGGTACAGTCAGGTGTTAAGGAAGCGGGTGGTCTTGTAAACAAGTATCATTATTATTGATATCAGTATTATTATTGTTATGAAAAATACCTTGTAATGTGATTAAATCTTTTAAAAGTATGGAGCTGTTTTGTGGTAAAATAAATTAAATAAAGCGAACATACATTTAAAGAAATAAGACTTCAGTCGAGAAAAAATTTCTCGTGTCATTGGAGAAAGGTGCGAAATGCCCTTTTACAAGATCAGAACTCTCAAATCGAATAGTGTATGTACAGTATGTATTAGGCGGATTCCACTCGCTGATGGTGAACCTTCTCCATTGTTTTACGAAGTGGTTGTGTCAAAGGAACAAATGAATTATTATATATATATATATATATATATATATATATATATATATATATATATATATATACATACATATATACAGTGTATGTATACATATATAATATATATATATACAAAATATGCATGTATGTGTAAACGTATACACACACACACACACACACACATATATATATATATATATATATAGATATATATATATATATATATATATATATATATATATATATATATATATATATATATATATATATATATATATATATATATATATATATATATATATATATATATATATTTATATACACACACATATTTCAGCGCCGGAAAGGAAACTCCGTGAGTTAATAAATAGTAATGGAACGTCACCTGTCGGAGAGGGAAGGGGGTGGGGGCCGCTTCGGTGGGTTTTCTTCACCCATCGTCTCAACCCTTCCCTCCTCCCCTTCCCCTCCCCCCTCCACCCCCTCAACACCTTTATCCCAGCAATGGCGAAATATTACATTGCACCTCATCTCATGGCGTCTCTCCGCGCGAAATCTCATTTATTCCACTCCTTTCACGCTTCGGGGGTTGTCCCACTTAATTTTGGTATTTTTGTCCCAGTTGTTGTTATCCTGGAGAAAAAACCGTGCAATAAATTCGTGTGGTGTATCATGGAATGTACGGCCCTTGTGTATGTATATTTGCGTATTTATATATGCGTGTGTAGAATGTATGTATAAATATAATATATATATATATATATATATATATATATATATATATATATATATATATATATATATATATATATATATATATATAAGAGAGAGAGAGAGAGAGAGAGAGAGAGAGAGAGAGGAGAGAGAGATATAGAGAGAGGAGGGAGGAATTTTGCCTAATCATGCCCGATATAATATGACAGTATGATGGCAGTCAGTGTGATAAATCTTTTAAGCAGGTTTGCATACCCTCCGGAATATTCCAAGAATTCTCCGTCGGAACAAAATGCTCTTAGTTATTATCGTGTTTTATTTTTAAGGAGAATTTATTTACTGCTGCTGCGATTTCCACAAACACACACACACATACATATATGTATATATGTGTGTGTGTGTGTGTGTGTATAATATATATATATATATATATATATATATATATATATATATATATATATATATATATATTATATATGGCATTTTTAATCTTTATGGTAATTTTTTTCATGGTGGGGCACGTGCCCAGGTGCCGCCCCCCCCATCCGCTAGTGTCCCCTCCTCCATCTAAGTTTTGTTCCTCCCCATTCTCTCATTCGCATGACCGCTCCGAACGAAAGGAGGCACTATTTTTGGAAACTCTTTATCCTCGCTGTTTACATTTCTTGGCTGCAAAACTGGAGCGTCTTGGAGGAAGCTGGAAATAAATCCCGATTTGTAAATTCTGGTCGCACGTACAGAGACGAAGCATGTTGGAGATGGCGCAGATCAATGAGTTATAGAATATAGAATGACAGGTGTATTTTGGTGGCACGAAATCGTAATCTGATCAAGACGAAGTAGGGCCGGAGGTGTTAATAGCATAACTTAATATGTATCATTATTTTATTCAGGATTAATAGAATACTCTGTCAATCCTGATCTTAGTTAAGCTTTTGACTCAGAGCACGGTAAAGACGACTCCTTAGAGGGGTAGTGCCGTTATTGCACCTCATGCGGTGCACTGTAGGCATTACTTAAGGTTCTTTGCAGCGTGCCTTCGGCCCCTAGCTGCACCCTTTTCGTTCCTTTTACTGTACCCCCTTTCATATTTCTTTTTCTTCCAGCTTACTTTCCACCCTCTCCTAACAATTGAATCATAGTGCAACTGCGAGGCCTTCCTCCTGTTACGCCTTTCAGACCTTTTACTGCCAATTTCCGTTTCAGCGCTGAATGACCTCATAGGTCCCTGTGCTTGGCCTTTGGCCTAAATTCTATCTTCAGTTCAATTCAGCGATAAAAGTGACATTGACCTAGTGGTTAATTCTGCTGATATAAGTTTAAGTTTTTAATTGAATATTAGTTCTTAACTGAATCTGCAGGACAGTAGAATGTCCCACTGGCGTTGGGCAACAGACACAGAGGCGTCGCAATCACGCCGATGAAGACAGCGAATTGGGGCGGACGCCGGCTTCCCTTGGCAAATGAAGCGAGTAATAGCCATTCTCCGGCCGAAACCTCATTCAGGGAATAAAACTAATTACACTAACTATGAAATTCACACTGCGTATTACGGGCTGTTTATTACTCGTAAGTCATAAGTGGGCAAGTGCCCATCGGACGGTCGCATCAGGGATAATGCCCGGGCGGGTACGGTCTCTTGTCAACCTGATTATAAGGACGGAATTATTGATCGTTTGCGAGTTGATATTAATTCGCCTACCGTCGATGGATTCATTTCTCCCTCGCAGAGAGAGAGAGAGAGAGAGAGAGAGAGAGAGAGAGAGAGAGAGAGAAGCAAGCAAGCAAGGTTGAATGGTCCATCGGGAGCCAATTTGGTTTATCAAATTATTTTGGTATTCCCCCTCCCCGCCCCCGCCCCTCTCCTTTCAAGAATTCTCTTGATACTACACCTAAGTGTTAAACACTGCATTAAGTGCTGTTCATTATCCTTTTTCCTTTTTTTTTTTTATCGGCAATAATATGATGTCAGTCTCATAAGAAAGGTAATTTTTTTTCCTTGACTACTCAGCATTAAGTTGTTTTTAGCATTCCCCCTTTTATATGAGACTGGTTCACTTATATCCATTTTTTTGGCTCTGACGAGACGCTTGAATTCAGGTTTTAAACGTCTTTATTTTAGAAGTTTTTAAAGGTTTGGTGCCTAATCCTCTTCGTAGTTTCCGAGACCCTAATAAAAAAAGGAAGGGTCATTTACGACTAATAATAATTTCAATGGTCTCTCTTGGTATAGGAAATTCATTGTATAGAATTATTAATTTCTATTCCTGGTGTGTTCTCGTGCATTTGATTTTTATCACTTACTTTCATGAATCAAGTTTTCTTGTATTGACGATAAAACACAAGCTCTAAAGAGACTTATCAATCTGCTGAAGAAAGCCTTGATGGTATTATTACTTCTGAAACGCAATTGAGATGTGAATTGAAATTCTGAACTTCAGAAACGACCGTGAAAAAGAAAATTCGCCAACAGCTAATCCAATGTGATCAGAGACATTTCAGATCGATTGTATGAATTTAGAAGGGCGTCGAGAATTCGAGATATATTGGTTTGAGAATTACTCGGTGATTTTATAGCCCTGAGAATCCTCCAGATATCAGTCCAATGACGGTGTGATTGCAATTATGGGCGACCGTTCTCCAGTTGTATGTTTGACCTCGTTCCGTCGTTCTCAGGTGTGAGGTGAGATTAGTCCGAGCTCTGTGGAATTATATTTATTTATGTGTTTGTATGTATGTATATATGTATGTATGTATGTATGTATGTATGTATTTCTATACATATACTCGTATATGTATATGTATATATATACGTACATATATATTATGTGTGTGTATGTATTTGTCTATAATGGATATATATGTATATATATATATATATATATATATATATATATATATATATATATTATACACACTCATATACATACATAATATATATACCTGTGCATGTATATATTTATAAATATATATATATATATATATATATATATATATACATATACATACATACATACATACATACATACATACATACATACATACATACATACATACATACATACATACATACACACACACACGCTCAAAGTAACCTCCGTGGAAATCCTTTTGGAAAGCTTGGGTGGAGTGCGTCTCCAGGTAAAGGACTGATTATAAGGGATCAACATTGAAATTGCAGGATGAGACTTGCTAGATCTTAAGGCTGGTGCTTATGCAAAGTAGAAAATAAGGACCTCTTTAGGCCATTAAATCTGTTGCGTGGTTTTCTTATGTACTTCATTGCCGTTCATTTTATTTTCGTGGGTTACTGATTACGACGTTTGTTTTTTTTTTTTTTATAGGAATATGATTTTCTTGGGCTTGGCGTTTGAGTAATAAATGCTATTTTTCTTTTAAAATGAAGTGATTAGTTATGCATGGTATTCAGGAATTGTATGTGTATATATATACATGTGTATTGTATATGTGTGTATATATATATATGTGTGTGTAATTTATATATATATATATATATATATATATATATATATATATATATATATATATATATATATATATATATATATATATATATATATATATATATATAATATATATAAAGATATATAGATGTATGTATATATATATAAATTATATATATATATATATATATATATATATATATATATATATATATATATATATATATATATATATATATATATATATATATACGTGTGTCTTTAACAGAAAGTCTGTATACAAACCTTTCATTTTTCTGATATTGATGTTGGGTGAAATTGATAGTTTTTGCTTGGTCGTGGTTATCGATAATGTTAACCTGTAATTTTAGAGTAGAGCCAGAGAGAGAGAGAGAGAGAGAGAGAGAGAGAGAGAGAGAGAGAGAGAGAGAGAGAGAGAGAGAAGGTCCTGGGATAAAGAAGCACACGTGTAATAATACCGAGCATTTGCAGATTTATCAGTAACATCGGTACTTCTAAGGCCACTTTCAGGTGTTTCTTGAAACCAGTATACAAACGGGAAACGAGGATAATTGTTTCTCGGCCTTTTATTGTCCTCGTTCAAGATGACGCCGATGATAATAGTGGAAGAAAGTTGGAAAAAATAATGATTATGATATTAGCCAAGCAATAAACGCCAGTCATTTGGGTTTAATATTTATTTCCCACTTCCGGAAAACAGGGTTAAATGTGTGTCGGGGTTGTGTCAGAGTGTGGGTTGGGGTTGGTTGGATGGCGGGGGGCGGTTTCGGGGCGTTATGGGACGGGGGAGGGGGAGGGGCTGCAGGGGACTGCGAAGGCAGCCCTAGGCTTTGCGTGATAGAAGAAACAAATAAATAAAGATATTTTTTTGATTGAAATCCCCGTGGGTTCGGTGACTGATGTGGTCTAAAGCGTTGTTGTTGCTTGTTTCATTATTTTTTGCACTTTCGCTGTCATTGAATTTCTTCACTTATTCTCTATGTTTTCGTTCATTTTTTTGCCCTTCGCCTTTTCTTAGCCATAAATCTTTTCCTGATTAATCGCTTTAACGGATACGGCACCTGGCTTTGTTAAGGTTTGGGATGGGATTGATGTCTGTAGTGTATTCTGCGTATATTCTGTTTACTAGACCTTTTTTTAAAGTGGCTGGTATGTTACCTCCTTCTGGTGGTGAATCCCCACTCTTTTATCTTCATTTATAGAACATTTATAAAAGAGTGGGGATTTACCCCACTCTTTTATCATCTTTCATTTGTTTTCCTTCTTGTGCAAGCTAGATGAAGGCATTGGAGTAGCATTTCATTGGCGTATGCTCGAAGTGTTTATCGCAAATAAGGTTGTTAAATTCTCTAATGCAAAAGTTATTTTCGACTGTCAATGTTATATTGATCTTTTACTGTTAGCCCTTTCTCCCTTCCTTTTTAGCCAGACTTGAAAATCTTATTAAAAAATATAATTGAAATTGTATAGGCAGCTTTTGAGGTATGTTCAGGAGTCGTATAACCAACATGTTTGACTGTTATGTAGAGCAGGACCTGCTGTTCGTAGTACAAGCTTTGCTGTACATGTCGAGTCTCGTTTGAAAATTTTTGTCCGATCCATCAGTCTCTCACTTTCAAAGTTCTTTCTTCTCTTTACTTTCTAAAGCAATTGATGCCTAACTTTTTTATATTATAGCGTTTCCAGCTCTTTATTCTTTACGGAAAAGACTTGCGAATTGTCAGTTGCCATTTTTTTCTTCTTATATTTTTATGTTTCAAATTCGATTCACAAAAGATGTGAGTTACAACAGCCTTCTGCAGTTTTCCTTATAAGAGCAATTTTTAACTAGCAATTGTTCCATGGAATCCATGTTTCTCCGCACATTTTACAAATTTCCTACCGTCTTTTTTTTTACCAGCCTTTATATATTACCAACCCCTTCGCTTATTCTGTTACCAACAGCTGTCATATTTGCACCTGAATGTCTGTATATTTCAATTTTTTACCTCCAGTCTTGTCTCACTTCTGTTCTCATCATTCTCCACCTTCCCAGTATTTTCCGCCCCACTGTCCTTGTATACTCTCATTAATCTCTCAAACGTATGCGCATGTATATCTCTTTCTCACTCAAATCATTCAGCTTGATAAGAATCGTAGAGCTGCAACGTACCATTATCTACTCTCGCTTGACGTAAAACCTGTTTTTTGTTTTCGTGGTGTCATGTTGACTTTAATTCCATTACAAAAACTTGGTCTGTGTCAGATCCTTTCTGTCCACAGCCTTGTTTTCGAAAATATCGGAATGGTTTTTCTTATAAGTTATATCATATGCATTATAATCTGGATTATTCTGTCATGGGATCGCATTTTTCCTGGTACCGTGGAAAAGGCACTCTGGATCCTTTCTGAAAAAGTGCCGGAATGAGATTTTACTTGATCCGGAGTCAGTGTTCGTCAGTGCTGCCTAGATGATATAGTGGCTATGAACAGACAGCACTGATGCTTTCTGTCATTATCTCGATTTGTATCACCCCAGTGTAAAATTCACAAAAGAGATAAAAAAAATAATGGTTAGTGAAGTGTTTGGTATCCCGCAGTGTACCCATATCTTGCTACAGCGTCGGTGGTAAGTGATAATTCTCTTTGATTGGTCTGTGTGAAGATAGTTTTTATCCTAGGATGCTGCTTTTGGAAACCTTTAAATGTCAATAGTTGTAATTTGTGTCCATATTTTCAACTATGCAAAATAAAATAAGACCAAAGGGACAAAATGACAGCTGAAGTCAGTTTGCAACAAAATTTTCATTACATTTTTGTGAAAAAATATTCTCACAATAAAAAGTAATGGAGACATACATACATTATATATATATATATATATATATATATATATATATATATATATATATATATGTATATATATATATATATATATATATATATATATATATTATATATATAATTTTTATCTATCTGTTTATGTATCATGCAAGGCTGCGATACGGTACCTCCAAACGATTTATATGTCATTGCTGCTTGTGCCAATCATTGCACAGTAAAAGCATATACCTGTCATTTGTAGTTTCCTGTGTTATTCCAGTGATTGTTCTCACTATCAGCCTGGTGCTAAGACAAAGGATAATTTTTTGTTAACATGCAGGAAGCACTTAACTAGAACAAATAATGTACGTGAAATGATTGTAATAAGTATGATGTAACTGCAAAAGTTTTACAGTTTTTCAGCCATTTTTCTTGGCATGAGTTCACTAATAATGAGAATTCAGAAGATTCCTAGAGTTACTGTATTATATATTAACACATTTTGCACTGATCGCGATAGTTAATTGTCCCTAAGTTCTGTTTGCGAAACTGTCAAGTGACAATAAAGTTTTGTCTTTTAGAAACTCTCTCTCTCTCTCTCTCTCTCTCTCTCTCTCTCTCTCTCTCTCTCTCTCTCTCTCTCTCTCTCTCTCTCTAAAAAGCTGAGGTGGTTGGGTTTAAAAATAAAATCCCCCTAACGAAGGAAGTACATCGAACGAAAACGCTTACCTGATTTGGCATAGATTAATATAAAATTTATTTTCTTAAAACAATAGAACAGATTCTAAAGCATCATGCATTCTCTATCGTGAACAGTCTTTTCTTTATTTGTATTTTGATATTGGTAACGTGTGAAGGGGTTTTCAGTAATTTATTATTATTGAAGAGCTAATACATGCTGATTAGAACAACAGCCGTTAATGATTGTTCCAGGGCACTTAATCAAAGACAGTTAAAATTTTCGCACCCTTACGTTTAAAGTGAGAAAGAGAGAGAGAGAGAGAGAAGAAAGAAGAAAGAGAGAGAGAGAGAGAGAGAGAAAGATATTACAGTGTTTCACCTCACTCTTCAAGTGTTTCCAGAGAGAGAGAGAGATTAGCAGTGTCTCACTCGCTCTTCATGTGTTTCCGGAGAGAGAGAGAGAGAGAGAGAGAGAGAGAGAGAGAGAGAGAGATATTAGCAGTGTTTCACCTCACTCTTCAAGTGTTTCCAGAGAGAGAGAGAGAGATTAGCAGTGTCTCACCTCGCTCTTCATGTGTTTCCGGAGAGAGAGAGAGAGAAGCAAGCATCAACAACTTTCCACATTGGGGATAAGCGTAATCAAGTCTACAGTCTTAGCAGAAGCAGATACCCCATATCGTTTGTAGCAACTCAAGGATTTTTTTCCCCATCCTGTCTTTGCACAGCTACTAATTAGTGGATCATTGGCCATTAAGGGGATGTATTACGGTGGCTAATCAAGGACACACGGGCGATTAAGACGTCATTTGTTCCTGCGAAGAGGCCAGTTAAGGACTCCTTTTTTTTTATTCGTGAGTCTTGTGATGTTGAATCTGACTTAATTTTTTTTTTCCTCCTCCTTTGTGCATTCACCTTTATTTAAGGTCTCACACGATGGCTTGGCGCGTTATTTGTCGGTCTTGATTGGAAGAGAGAGAGAGAGAGAGAGAGAGAGAGATTAGCATTAGTAGTTTTTCACCTCACTCTTCATGTGTTTCCGGAGAGAGAGAGAAAGAGAGAGGGTTAGCAGTTTCTTACCTCACTCTTCAAGTGTTTCCGGAGAGAGAGAGAGAGAGAGAGAGAGAGAGAGAGAGAGAGAGAGAGAGAGAGGAGAGAGAGAGAAGTTGTTTGGTTTTTAGGCGCAGTGGGTTGAGGTCCACATATTCTTGTATTTTGAGAGAGAGAGAGAGAGAGAGAGAGAGAGAGAGAGAGAGAGAGAGAAAAGTATTCTGGTTTGTAGGCACCGTGGGTTGAGGTCCACATATTCTTGTATTTTGAGAGAGAGAGAGAGAGAGAGAGCCAGCCAGGGTCAGCGCAAAGACAGGTGTTGAAATAACTTCCAGTGTTCGAACACCTGCATACGTCAGTCATCTGCAATACATGACGGCGTAATCACTAGTTGTTAAGGCTCGCCCCCTCCGGAAGGAGCGATGGAGCGACGATGGATCCGTCTCTCCCCGAGTTATTATTTCAGAACGGGCTACAAGTGTTCTATTTCCAAGCTGATTCCGTCATTAACGCGTCCCTTACCCTCGTAATAATGTATGTTGGGCGTAATGTATGCATATGGCAGAATGCCACCTGAAGTGAGGCGAGACTGGGTGGGTGGGTTCTTATGTAAGTGGTGATTAGCTAGAATGGTACCTTATTGGTCAACCAAAACCAGAATTGTACCTTATTGGTCAACCAAAGCCAGAGTTGTACCTTATTGGTTAACCAAAGCCAGAGTTGTACCTTATTGGTCAACCAAAGCCAGAGTTGTGCCATATTGGTCAACCAAAGACAGAATTATCCCTTATTGGTCAACCAAAGTCAGAACTGAACCTTATTGGTCAACCAAAGCTAGAATTGTACCTTATTGGTCAACCAAAGATAGAATTGTTCCGTATTGGTCAACCAGCGCTATAGTTGTCCCTTATTGGTCAACCAAAGTTAGAATTGTACCTTATTGGTCAACCAAAGCTATAATTGTACCTTATTGGTCAACCAAAGATAGAATTGTACCTTACTGGTCAACCAAAGCTAGAATTGTAGCTTATTGGTTAACCAAATATAGAATTGTACCTTATTGGTCAACAAAAGATAGAATTGCACTTTATTGGTCAACCAAAGTTAGAATTGTACCTTATTGGTCAACCAAAGCTATAATTGTACCTTACTGGTCAACCAAAGATAGAATTGTACCTTACTGGTCAACCAAAGCTAGAACTGTACCTTATTGGTTAACCAAATATAGAATTGTACCTTATTGGTCAACAAAGATAGGATTGTACCTTTTTGGTCAACCAAAGTTAAAATAGTACCTTATGGGTCAACCAACACTGTCAGGATATATATCTCGCACGTGTGGTGGTGATTCTGCTCACTGTAAGTCGTTCCCCCAATTATCAGCCGAGACAGCCGTTATTTGTTACAGATATATACTTCTCTCTCTTCATCTGACAGTATTATCTCAGAGTTGTAGCGCGCTGATATCAGCTGTCAAGAGCCAGAGATTTTTTTTATTAGTGTATGATGATATTTTTTCTTTTTCAAGTGTGGTGAGGGAGTTTTCGCGATTTTTTTTAGATGAGGGAGTTTGTCGAATATCTTTTCTAAATTCAGGATGAAATTCAGTTGCTTCAAGTAGATCCTGTCTGTATTAAAATCATAATTTTATCTGCATTTTTTAAAAATTTTAAAAGTTGGATCTCACATTCCGACAAAAAATAAGAATTCTTAGTGCGTCTTTAGATCGGCTTAAAGCTGAAAAAAGGGAAAAATTGTTAGCAGGGACTGAGATTTCATGTAAGATACAGTTTATAAAGTAGATCCCCAGTCTGTGATGAACGAGCATTAAGTAGATACTCAGATACCTTTCAAAGTATGGCACTGCAAGAGTTTATAAGTAAATTTCCGGATTCCATAAAAAACTTAATAATGAAAAGTTCGTAAGTAGGTGTTAGGGTTCCGTCCAAAGCATGATAAAGAAAGTTAGTAAGCAATTACTTAATTCCATCCAAAGTACAGATATTTATAATTGAAGAGTTCATAAGAAGATCAAATCTAGAACTTGGTAAAGGAAGAGTTTTAATACAGATCCCCAGATTTTATCTAGAGCATGACAGTGTAAAAATATTTTATATGCTGTTAAAACTCTAAAATTTTGGTTGGTCAGTTTCTATTTAGAGCATGTCAATAAAAAAAATGTTACATATGCTCTTATAACTCTAAAAACTTTATGTAGAGTATGTCAATGGAAGAATATGTTATACATGCTGTTATACCTATGAGACTTTGGTTAGTCAGTTTCAGGACAAAAGTTAGAAGATAGAAGAGTTTAGGACAAAAGTTACAAGATAGAAGAGTTTCAGGACAAAAGTTAGAAGACAGAAGAGTTTCAGGACAAAAGTTAGAAGATAGAAGAGTTTCAGGACAAAGGTTAGAAGACAGAAGAGTTTCAGGACAAAAGTTAGAAGATAGAAGAGTTTCAGGACAAAGGTTAGAAGACAAAAGAGTTTCAGGACAAAAGTTAGAAGATAGAAGAGTTTCAGGACAAAAGTTAGAAGATAGAAGAGTTTCAGGACAAAGGTTAGAAGATAGAAGAGTTTAAGGACAAAAGTAAGAAGATAGAAGAGTTTCAGGACGAAAGTTAGAAGACAGAAGAGTTTCAGGACAAAAGTTAGAAGATAGAAGAGTTTCAGGACAAAAGTTAGAAGATAGAAGAGTTTCAGGACAAAGGTTAGAAGATAGAAGAGTGTCAGGACAAAAGTTAGAAGACAGAAGAGTTTCAGGACAAAAGTTAGAAGATAGAAGAGTTTCAGGACAAAGGTTAGAAGATAGAAGAGTTTAAGGACGAAAGTAAGAAGATAGAAGAGTTTCAGGACAAAAGTTAGAAGACAGAAGAGTTTCAGGACAGAAGTTAGAAGATAGAAGAGTTTCAGGACAAAAGTTAGAAGATAGAAGAGTTTAAGGACGAAAGTAAGAAGATAGAAGAGTTTCAGGACAAAAGTTAGAAGACAGAAGAGTTTCAGGACAAAAGTAAGAAGACAGAAGAGTTTCAGGACAAAAGTAAGAAGACAGAAGAGTTTCAGGACAAAAGTAAGAAGACAGAAGAGTTTCAGGACAAAAGTAAGAAGACAGAAGAGTTTCAGGACAAAAGTAAGAAGACAGAAGAGTTTCAGGACGAAAGTAAGAAGATAGAAGAGTTTCAGGAACAAAAGTTAGAAGACAGAAGAGTTTCAGGACAAAAGTAAGAAGACAGAAGAGTTTCCAGGACAAAAAGTAAAGAAGACAGAAGAGTTTCCAGGACAAAAGTAAGAAGACAGAAGAGTTTCAGGACGAAAGTAAGAAGATAGAAGAGTTTCAGGAACAAAAGTTAGAAGACAGAAGAGTTTCAGGAACAAAAGTTAGAAGATAGAAGAGTTTCAGGACAAAGGTTAGAAGACAGAAGAGTTTCAGGACAAAAGTTAGAAGATAGAAGAGTTTCAGGACAAAGGTTAGAAGATAGAAGAGCTTCAGGACGAAAGTAAGAAGACAGAAGAGTTTCAGGACAAAAGTTAGAAGACAGAAGAGTTTCAGGATGAAAGTAAGAAGATAGAAGAGTTTCAGGACAAAAGTTAGAAGACAGAAGAGTTTCAGGACAAAAGTTAGAAGATAGAAGAGTTTCAGGACAAAGGTTAGAAGATAGAAGAGTTTAAGGACGAAAGTAAGAAGATAGAAGAGTTTCAGGACAAAAGTTAGAAGACAAGAGTTTCAGGACAAAAGTTAGAAGATAGAAGAGTTTCAGGACAAAAGTTAGAAGATAGAAGAGTTTCAGGACAAAAGTTAGAAGATAGAAGAGTTTCAGGACAAAAGTTAGAAGATAGAAGAGTTTCAGGACAAAAGTTAGAAGATAGAAGAGTTTCAGGACAAAAGTAAGAATATAGAATCCAGATTAGAGCAAATGTTGATATTATTTGAAAAATTGAAAGGGATATTACAATTCGGTTATCAATTCTCTCTCTCTCTCTCTCTCTCTCTCTCTCTCTCTCTCTCTCTCTCTCTCTCTCTCTCTCTCTCAGTTGCTACGCAAAGGCAGCGCCAAGCAAACGCCCATTCCAGTCGTGGAAAATATTAGCTCTCAGACGCAATGGCCGTGGGCAAGAATGTGGAATGTGTGCCTGTGTGAAGCCTTCTTCTTTAAGTGGACGTCTTCTCTATTCGCTTTCCTGCTTTCAGGCATCAGCGTGCAAATGAAATTTGTTCTTCAGCAACTTCAGGACAGTTTCAGTTGATTCTTTAACCTGTTCGAGTTTCGTTTGTTCAAACCACAGTGCATCCACGGGTGGATGTTATGTCACTGTTTACGACCCTCATACTATTCTCTTTGCGTTTTAACACATTTTTTATATTTTTTAGTTTATTAATTTCTTGCATTTTAATGCATTTTTATATACTTATTAGTTTATGAATTTCTCTTTTCTCTTTTAATAAGTGAGATATTTTCTTTCTGTATTTCCCTTTACCTCCCCTTACATCTTAATGAACACCTTAACACATCTTAATGAACACCTTAACATCCTAGGTGTCATCTTCTTGATAATAATAATAATAATAATAATAATAATAATAATAATAATAATAATAATAGAGATTTGTATAAAGTCCTTACCTGCCCTGTGAATGGCAATGGGTCACAGTGAGGCTATATAAGCCCACCTCGTTAAGAGTGACGGTTCACAGTGTCACGTGATACATTCTGATGGGGGAGATGAGCGAATACTCAGGGACCTTTCGACGTAATTTCGTAAGTAACGAAGCGTGTTCGCCCTAATTGTTCTTCGCGTGCGCCTGTTCACATGTTAATGAACATTCGTTAATCAGATTATTATTATTTGACATCTCCGTGGGCCATAATTATGCCTTCAGAACTGTAGATGTTATCCCTCCTTTGCTGTAACGAAGCGGTTACATTTTTCCTACTCTCATTAGCAAAACATGAGGTTCCGAATGACTTATCTGTAGTGGGTGACGGATAAATTGAATACAGATTGAATATACATCCATAATACATGAAGTGATTCAGGCGAGCCGTAACAAATGAGTCAGGCTGATAGTGTGACAGTCTTTACATTTACCCGAAGGTAAAAGAAAAGTGTTCGTTTCTAGTTTTTAGAAACATTTCAAGAAATTTCGTAAAAAAAAAGATAAAACAATAAAAGTCGTGAAATTTTCGGCAACTTGGCTACGCGGCAGAAATCTCTGCTTTGATAAAAATGAATGTGATTCGAATCGCCGTCCCGGGTTTGATCCTGATTCGAATCATTGCTGTGGCATTGATTCTAAGTCGTGGCATTGATCTTGTTCGAATCACTGCTTTGGTATTGGTGCTGATTCGAATCACCGCCGTTGCCTAATCTGGTAGATGTCTGATGTAAATCTTATTCTAAGCGAACAAATAGCCTACAAATGTTGACGAACATTTTTTATTATAAAGAAGCTTGAGGAAGATAATGAAGGAGAAGAATCCAGTGATTCTTATGTGTGCTGTAGTATGTTTCAGATATTATTATTATTATTATTATTATTATTATTATTATTATTATTATGTCGTATGTGTTTCGTATATTATTATTATTATTATTATTATTATTATTATTATTATTATTATTATTATTATTATTATTATTATTATTATTAGAATTGGTGTATACCATAAAAATTAAGGGAAAATATATGAAGACTTTCAACCCAGAATCTGCAGCAGGAATTAATTTTAATAAAATGGAACTAAAAAAAAAAAGGCCCTAGAAATAAGCGTCAGCATTAGAAGAGAATCGGACGAAATTTTCACGCGAAATTAACATCCAGTCAAATTCACAGCAGCGTAAAGAATAGTAAAAACAAATATGACGCAGTGATATTTTCACGTATTGAAAAATGAGAAACTGATAACAATCTCATCGAAAATGGAAGACACTATAATTTGTTTTTGTTTTGCGGTTGGAATTTCCATCTGATAGGAGAAGATTATCTTGATGGATAAGAATGAGAACTGACTGGCTGCCGCGTGGATTAATAGAATGATGTCTTTATCATCAGCTGCTACGGCGGTAGTGAATTCTCTCCGTAGTGAGGATAAACAGACTGATACGTCAACTGGACCGTCGCATGGTCCTGGACCGTGGACCGTCCAGTACTTGGCTCGTGGGTCGCATTTGTGTATAAGGCACGTCGATATCTTTGAGTCCGAAGAAACAGGATTTAATGTAAGAGGGTAGACGAAAGCTTAGTGGTCTCATCTTCGAGGGGAAAATACTGCTCTGACGAAGCATTTTTGAGAGAGAGAGAGAGAGAGAGAGAGAGAGAGAGAGAGAGAGAGAGAGAGAGAGAGAGAGAGAGAGAGAGAGAGAGACTGTAAGTGTGAGTTGGATGGATGGTATCAGGGATTGTAGAATCCGGCAGGACCCCGCCATTTTGGCTTTGTCCCAATATTTTATTGGCATTTCTCGTTTTCGTTTATTTTTTTTTTTACCCCGAACTTAGGTTGACATATATAAATCATGGAGAGAGAGCAGCTTTTCCTTATGAATCAAGGCATTTTAATTCGTATCGTACTTTTATTGACGCAACAATAACAAGCATAACATACAACTTCAGATTTTATTATTAAAAAATACCTTATGTGAGATTTTTTTTTTAGCATAATAACTCTAGTTACAAAGCCCAAATAGCCAACCAGTCTTCAGCATTGCCATAAGTTCTAAGTATCACAGTCATAACGTACTGAAACAAACATGGCGTAGCTGCAAAACTGGATTCGTCGTTTACTGAAGAAACTTTTTAAAGTAAAATTTCGGGTTCAGTTTATAGTAAATTTCTTGAATTTTTAAGTTTCAGGATGCTGTAATTCTGAAGTTATGGCGAAGGTTAGTCTTACAAATTCCTAGTTTTTGAGTTAACCCATGGTGGCGTTAAGGCAAATTTAACAAGTTTCAGCACACGGGAAGAAGATGCAAGGACCGGAAATAAATGGAGAAAGTCGACTCGAGCGGCCGACCCTGCTATGCAATGGGACTAATAAGGTCGAAAAGAAGAAGAAGAAGAAGAAGAAGAAGAAGAAGAAGAAGAAGAAGAAGAAGAAGAAGGGACATGAGATGATACGTCTTCCCGCAAAATTTAAAGCTCATAGGATTATTGTTTACGCGCTAAACCAAATGGCTTATGACGCCGGAACAAAATATGCTAGCGAATAAAAAATAATGTCCATTCATATATTTTCTAAATCATGACAGTCCACTTGATTTCATTTACATTTTTCTAACCAGTGATTTAGGAGTTGAGAATATCAAGATGTTACTAGTACAGAACGATTTTAGCATTAATCGACCGTCGAACACCTTTTTTAACTGTCGTAATGCTGCATAATTTATATTTAATATGCTCAGTCATTTAGAAGAATCCATTGCAATCTCAGTCATCTTCATGACAACAGTCTCAGAAATAGACAATCTTCAAATTGTGTTTTTATTTAAAATTATGAAATAAGTCATACACAGTCAAATGAAATTAGGTACCTTGTACCACATACGTATGTTATGATCTCATAACGGTAGCTTTCGGTTATTGGTCGAAAAAGTGATGAATTCATGATGGGAAGAGAGAGAATCTTGCAGTGTTGAGCAATAACAGAAAACCGTCACAGCATTGAAGGGAAAGACAGCGTGCTATTTTTCTTTTCTTTCTTCAGGTGTAAAGAAAATTCATAATATTGGTTCCGGAATTCTTAACAAATTAATGGACATTTTGATAATAGATATTATTCAGATGAAGGAAATCCTACCAAAAGTTGCTATTTGTTCATCGATTTTATCATTTGCTTGATTATCTTATCTTTTGATTTTTATGCTCGTAGGTATTTTAAATATTCCTGTCACTACGTGAGTTTATTTAGATCTGTTGTACTGCTTGTGGAAGACTATGTTATATATGTTATATGTTGCAAAAAGTAGATAAATAAGGTTTTTTTCTACAGGTGATAAATGGAGAGAGAGAGAGAGAGAGAGAGAGAGAGAGAGAGAGAGAGAGAGAGAGAGAGAAAAGAGAGAGAGATATTGAAAGCTTTTGTAAAGCTGTCAGTAATATTCATTGTTTATTATCGTCCCAGAGAGAGAGAGAGAGAGAGAGAGAGAGAGAGAGAGAGAGAGAGAGAGAGAAAGCTTTTGTAAAACTGACAGTAATATTCGTTGCTTGTCATCGTCCTAGAGAGAGAGAGAGAGAGAGAGAGAGAGAGAGAGAGAGAGAGAGAGAGATGAGAAGCTATTGTAAAGCTGACACTGATATCCGATGCTTATTATCGTCCTCAATCAGAGACGCTACAAAAGCTGTCTTAGCAAGATATGACAAAACGTGTTGTCTTTTGTCGTCCTTCCGTGCCTTCCTTTACAATGACGCGCTATTGTAGGAGTTCCGTACAATCCCCCTCCTCTCCTAGAAAGGCTTACGCCGGACGTTCTTTGCCTCTCGTTCTGTCTGTCTGTCTGTGTGTCGTATTGGCCTACTTTTCTCCAGGCCCCCCTCAATCATAAGGGGGCAATATTAAGATTGTAAAAGTCTAAGGGAAATAAAGGGGGGTCTAAGCCCCTCTCCTTACCCTTTTCCCCCAGGAATCCTGAGTAGACGCCTGAGGGAAATTTTAAAGGGTTCAAGCCCCCTCCCCCGCACCCTTTTCCCCAATCTTGAGGGACCAGGGACCCCGCGTATGGCGCCAATTTTCATATTTCAGCCTCGACAAAACCCCGCTGCGACCTTACATGACAGGATTGGCCTACGAGGGGGAACTGTTCTCTCCATCTGCATGACACTTAGCTCCCCTCCCAAAGGCATTCATCATGTGGTGTTTTGGCCTTCTAAGGACACAAAAGGGGAGGGCCAGTTTTCGTCAAGGTTCTGCCGTGCCCAATTTTTTTTTTCTTTTTAGTTACATTCATTATGAAACCATTCGGTATTAAATTCGGAATATTACTGATGATGATTACGATGATGATGATGATGATGATGATGAGGAGGAGGAGGAGGAGGAGGAGGAGGAGGAGGAGGAGGAGGAGGAGGAGGAGGAGGAGGAGGAGGGGAGAGAGAGAGAGGCTTTTTCAATTCATAATTAATTATTTTATGTTTTTGTTATGGGTAGGTGTGAAGTATCCAGGCATGTATCTTTTTTTTAACCTTCATTTTGTTACTAGGGGTTAGGTGGGGTGGGATCGGGTGGCGGGGTTAGGGGGGAAATCAATGTTTCCCCTTCCCCTCCCCCTCCCCCTCCTCCTTTTTTAACTAGTATCCTTAGTGAGCAATCGAATAAGCTTGAATTATATAAATAATATTTTAAATAATATTTTCTTTATTCCAAGTCGATTTTTTCATCGGGTTGTAAATTAGATTAAAGAAGATATTAAAAACATTCTCTGCAGTACGAGAGAGAGAGAGAGAGAGAGAGAGAGAGAGAGAGAGAGAGAGAGAGAAATGAAAATATTAGTGATAACGATAATGGTAAACAGGGAAGCTAATTACAAATAAAATGTAAAATGCACTAAAAAAAAATCCTCGGAAGAGAGAGAGAGAGAGAGAGAGAGAGAGAGAGAGAGAGAGAGAGAGAGAGAGAGAGAGAGAGAGAGAGAGAGAGGACGGTGTATTCCACATGAAAATTTACAGCAGACATTTACAACATTTGAATGTCATTTCCACCTTCGTCGACATTTGGTGAATATCAACCACTTGAACCAGAATAATTAATTCATATTATGTCAGCGGTCGAAATTAATTGTTCAGAATTATGTTGCGCTGATGGTTTGTATACACATATATATATATATATATATATATATATATATATATATATATATATATATATATATATATATATATGTGTGTGTGTATTTATATATATTTATATACTGTACCCACGTAAAACATTACTCAAACATTTTCAGTGCTTTTTATATATTCTGATAGTGAGAATGTTTTTGTCTCGTGCTGCTTTGACTATGTGACAAAGAACGGATAGTCTGTAAATTCATATGCATACGTTTATTTATGTTTACATTGTATAAGTTTAGTAAGCCATAGCTTTCGTCCACACATGTAAAATGTATGTATATATATATATATATATATATATATATATATATATATATATATATATATATATATATATA
>NC_089761.1:30188143-30203143 GCF_040412425.1 Macrobrachium rosenbergii | reverse complement strand
TTTCCAAAATTTCATCGGGGTAAGCCATTTGGTTTCTCGATGTTTTAATTCATCGCTGAATTTGACCCATGTGTGGTCATCATTGCGAGGCTGTATTTCCAGTGTGCAAAATCTTCCAGAACAAATCTTCCAGAACTGACTGTTAAGACATTCCAGAGGATCGGTTAGTTAAGGTCTAGGTCAATCAGTCTGACTTCAGGACGACCAGAAGTAGGTAAAGTTTTATCTTTAATATTGATTATTAATAATAAGTAAAAAACCACAATAATGTATATGAGCGATGGTATTTTACCAAAATATAAAAAAGGGGTTAATAAAAAGGGAGCTTTCGACCGTTTGCACAACGGTCGAAAGCGCCCCCCCCCTTTTTTGTAACCCTTTTTGTATTTTGGAAAAATACAGTCTCTCATATATATTGTTGTGGCTTTTTACTTATTATTTCCGGTCACAGTATAGTGATGCTCCATAGATATTGATATTGGTAACATGAATTGATTACTAACAAAAGGAAACTTCGATACAAACAAAAGTAAACATGCTTAAATAAAGCATAGATTATTACAGAAAAAAACAGATAAAAGTAAACGACATTCAAACTTCACATTATTTTTTAGTTAAATGATCACAAACTTCGGTGAGCCCCAACTTCCAACATTTTCGTTTCCGCACTGTATGGCACCTTTCATTTTCTCCTAATCACCTCTTCCTCTCTCCGTCTTGTTTATCCACGCTCATCTTTCAGCCCACGGCAGGGGGGGCCAACGAACCCCTGCCCTCTACGTTATCTGACTTTACGAGAAACCGATTGTCTTATGTTTTTAGTCAAAAAAGTAAAGCTTCTCTTTTGCTTCGATGGTCAAGGCTCTGTCGCATTGTGACGCCAGAAAAACCTCAGTCATTAACTAATTAATCTCCATCGTATTACATTTAAATCCTAAAGATGTTACTTTTACTGGGGACCTAAAATCCATCTGATAACGTCAAAAGGATGAAGAAGAATGCTTGAATGCTTTTGAACGCTTGCTGGTTAGTCCCAGACCATGACAAAATGGGCGGTTGATCCACTTTTGAAGTGCCAAGCGCTATGAAACTTGCAGCAGACCTTAGTCATAATGCTAGCGGCAGTGAGTCCTAGCGTGAATACGTATGGGATGTCAGAGTTCCTATGTACAGGAAGAGAAGTTTAAAAGTTCCATAACAAAGATTGTGCAAGTTTTTTCCACCATCATTTTGTAAAAACGAATTGCGTGTCCCAGAAGCATAAGGCTTGGGCTATCTTTAGTTAGTGAATATATGTGATGTCAAAGTTCCTATTTACAGGAAGAGAAGCTCAGAAAAGTTCCATGATGAAGATTGCGTAAGGTTTTGCACTTATTTTTTCTAAAAGTATCGTAAACTGTCCTGGGGATATCATCGTATATTCACGCCACTTTATATTTTGACCACAAAAAAAACTGGACTCGCTGTTAGGTTAAAAGAATGCATAGGCTTGTTGTAACATTACCGGAATTTATTAGAGGCTGAATTTAGGTGTCGTGTATCTGTATTTATGAAATGACGGACCGATTTTACGTTAAAAAAGATATCACGTGACACTGATCTTTCCAACTTTACGTTCTACATTTGCGTAAAAAGCAAACAGGTACTTTTGAGTTTTTGTTTTCTGTAATGCAAGAAGATTAACAACATGATGGCCGATATCTAACATAAAGTTAACGAAGGGATTTCAGCAGTGTCCAGCAGAGAGATGTTGACAGAATATTGGCGATGGAAAAAATGACATGAAAATCAGCACTGGAATATCTGACCAAATCAGGACAAGTATAGGGGCTGAGGGAACTTGTTGACTGTATCCTGATGGAAACAAAATTATTTAGTTTTTTATATATTGTAGGGCACAAGGTCTCTTGATAAATAGTTTTCCAATTATTTTTATACTTTGACGTTTAATGTACGTACGCTCTTTTCAATCACCGATTGATGTCTGATAGTAATGGAAAAACCGTATATTGAGTTTTTTTTTTCTCTTTGGTTTTTATGTACACAAAATTGTTCATACATTGATTTCTCATCATAAATATGACGTGGATTATGTGAGGCAGCTGATCCGTTCAGAATGTCATAAAACTTCTTTAACTGTTTGTTTCAAGCATTTTGAAGAAACAAATTACAATTATGACCCAGGCTTAGTTTACCATCCCGTTAAATCTTTTGATTTCGTGAAGAGCCCGAAATCCATAGGAAATTTGCTCTTCACAAAATGGCCCCTCCCCCGGCGGTTGGGGATGGAGACAGAGTTGATTATCTTCTCACGCCTTTTTAAAACCAAAAAACCGTGAAAAAAAAAATCTTGGAAATGCCGCACGTTTAACATAACTTCAAAGGAAATAGAAGCGAAAGAGATTTCAATGAATAACATATTTTCTTTTTTTTTCTTTTTTTTTTTACGGCTCTGGCATTTAAAGGTCCGAAATCTGTCTGGGTGTAATTGTTCTGGTTAAAGACTAAATTGAGTTACATTATTCAGTGTCACGCCAAGTGAACGCAGCTGGTGGGGGCGGGAGGGTGTGGGGGCGCTGTGATGTTTCGTAGTGATGTTTTGTGACGCTGTGGTTTTCGTGGGGCGTAACTGTCGCGTGAAGGCGGGATAAGAAAATGGAAGTATTTTGGAAATGTTTTTCAGTTTGATGTATGGTGACATAAGGCAAGAGTATGCGCACGAAAGAGGAATATATATACAGTAGATAATTATGTTTATATATAATATATATATATATATATATATATATATATATATATATATATATATATATATATGTATATATATATATATATATATATATATATATATATATATATATATGTAATGTGTGTGTGTGTATATGTATGTATGTATGTGTATATATATATATCAAGAGGAAAACAGAGTTAAAATCAAGGATACTTTATTCTATTAAAGAAGAGAAGAACAGAGAGAGAGAGAGAGAGAGAGAGAGAGAGAGAGAGAGAGTGAGAGAGAGAGAGATGTTGGAATGATTGAATCAAAAGATTCTTTCACTTATACACACCGGTATTCTAAAACTGCACCTGATAATAGCAGTCGTAAGGAAATTCCTACAACAGAAATAAAATGGCGATGCCCGTAACAATCCACTTCACGTTGAAAGAGACAACATTCGTATTTGAAAAGAAAAAAGAAAAAAAATCACAGAAAGACCTTACGATGAGCAGGCAGATTTCATCACGAAACCAAAGAGCACAATTATTATGGTGCACCAACGTCCGCAGAGATGGTGGGACTACTTCCTAGCCTCTCTCTCTCTCTCTCTCTCTCTCTCTCTCTGTGTAATGCACTTCCTCATTTCCTTCCTTCTCCTTAGCTGTTTTCTTCCCAGTAAAGAGCTATTTTCTGTTGCTTTGGTAACAGAAAGTCTATTTTGTGGTTTTGACAGAAAGTTAAACTTCGAAACATTATTCGTTCGAAGAATTTTGATAGCTTTGGGTTATGTCTTGAAACCTCCTTCATTGGATGTACCGTGGTTAAGTAGTGCAGTTTTATCTATTTCGTTAAATGATTTTGATAACAAACTTTTTATAGGTTTAGAATATGTCTTGAAACCTCCTTAATTGGATATCCAGAGGTTAAGAAGTGCAGTTTCACTGAATGGAAAAATAAAGTCCACAGTAGTATGTAGTACATTGCTATATACAGGAAGCTTTCGCCAACTTGATTTTTATTTTTCCATTTAAGATCACGAGAAAGTGATGATATCAAATAAATTATTTCACTGAATGATTTTGACACCTTGAACAGTTGTACTTGGGTGTATTATGCACATTACGCAGTACAAAGCTCCTCGTGCATGTAATATCACTTTAGTTAAGCCAGCGTACTTGCTTGTTTAGTGCACGACGCGTATGGTCTGCAAAAAGGAATAAAATCGAATTTTATGCGCTTTTACAAATCCTCTGTCAATTGTGGAGTGTATTAGAATATTGCTAATCCTTGTTATGATTTTTGCAGCTCGTTTCATGCCTGATATATATATATATATATATATATATATATATATATATATATATAATATATATATATATATGTATATATATATATATGTATGTATATATAATATATATATATATATATATATATATATATAGAGAGAGAGAGAGGTAGAGAGAGAGAGAGAGAGAGAGAGAGAGAAGAGAGAGAGAACCACTATAAAACACTCATGTGCATATTTGAAATGAATGCAGTGCGCATGTATGCTTTTTTGAATACCTGTGAACATATACTTCTATGTGTGTGTTCGTGTAACAAATGCATTAAACAAACAAATCCCAAAAAAAAAAAAAAAGAAACAGAAGAGCACGTTTTTCTCGTTAATCACTCTTGCTTCCAAGTTCCCAAGTTAGCATCATAACGCCTCGACTCTCGCCAGAACGCTTATATATATCTTCTCACAAGTGGTCTCTCCTCTCTTTCATTCTCTCATAATCTCGTTGAGAGTTGCTTCGAGGTGTTAAGAAAAAAAAAAAGCCCTATCTCTCTTCCCTTTAAAAAAAATGTAAAAAAAAAAAAAAAAAAAAAAAAGGGAACGTAGCCGTTACGAGCAGAAAGTTTGCATCCCCAGTAGCAGACCGTTGAGAGCCTAATATATTTCCATCGGAGTTTGAAAGTTCAACACTTTATTCCAGAGTAATTCAATAGTTGGCCCGGCCGTCACCTCCGTCGCCCTCTGCGACGTCCAAACATTTCCCTAAGGAATGACTTTGGGAGAAACTGGAAGAAAAAGGATGCGTGCGCGCGCGCGCTCACACTAAAAAAAAAACATACAAATATACACAGTAAAAATAACACATACAAACATACACACCAACACGCACGGATATTTCCCTTAAGTAGTGACTGCGAAAGTAACTGGGAGAAGTAGAAACGTTTGGAGAGAGAGAGAGAGAGAGAGAGAGAGAGAGAGAGAGAGAGAGAGAGAGAGAGAGAGAGAGATATTTCCTCAGGGGATGACTGAAAGCCAGCGGAAGAAGTAAGATGATTGAGAAAGAGAGAGAGAGAGAGAGAGAGAGAGAGAGAGAGAGAGAGAGAGAGAGAGAGAGAGAATGTCCCAGATGAATAATTTTGAAAGCAGCAAATTAGAAATGCATGGAGAGAGAGAGAGAGAGAGAGAGAGAGAGAGAGAGAGAGAGAGAGAGAGAGAGAGTTCGCACGGAAAGAGTACACTATAAAACCGGCCTTCGTTATTAACAAGACGCAAGACAATAACCCTCATCTACATATGTAGATAAGACAGACATCTAGCATGACGGAGTAGACGAAAGGATATATAAAGTAATATTGTCTGTAGTTCGTTTTTATATTTCTCATTTACATCTCATATGCTTTTAGTCTCGTGTCAGCATTATTGCCTCAGTTTTTATGATTTGCATTATCATGTGTACTTTACTGTGTATTTATTGGATTTTTGGTGTATCTCAGCATTCATTTGTTATTGTTATTTCCCGCTTTTTGTTTTCTCGTTTCCACATATGGACATTTTCCATCCTGCGGAAGCTTGCTATGCAAGCTAATGACTCAGAAAATTTCCATATGAATGTTAACTGATTTTGAATGATACATAAACAGTGATAGCAAAAATGCTGATGAATGCAGGTTCTAAAAAATGTGATACTGAAAATACGTCGAATCATATTTACCCAAATATGCGAGGTAAGTTACAAAAAATATGAAGGATGTTTAGATTCAAGGGCTGTGACATAAGAACAAAAGGTGGCTGTAGAGGAGAGTCAGGCGTGTCGACAAAGGCGGTAAGAATCTCCAGCAGGAGAGAACTTAGGATGTACGATATAGGCTGGAGGATGTCAGATGTCCTCATATTAGGATGTCAGGTCACCTGGATGTCCTAAGAATGAGGATTTAGATCTTGCATGCCATTAGGATGATGTTCTTAGGAAAGTTTCCAGACTCCCTGTCATTGAGGCGTCCTTACATGAAAGCATTTACCCTCCATTGCCCGTAGGGTATTCTTGCATGAAAGCATATGCACTTCATTGCCCCGTAGGTTATCCTTACAGTGGACTAATCTGAGTTTGCTTGGTATTAGAGTAGACTCTTCAGATTTGCCACACAGTAGAATTAACTAGAATGCCCACAGGAGTGAAAATTTAGATTGATTCATGGGATATGAAAATCTTAGCATAGGGTAAAAGAAAAAAAAATACACTTTCTAGGACGATGGGGTAATTGTTTCTAGGTTTTAAGGTTCCTGGGTAATTTTTTTGAATGGGTGTAAGTGAATTTACCGGCGAAAACACAAAAACGTATGGTGTGTATATTCATCTATATGCATTAACCATGGAAGAAAATTTGCGAAAATGCCTGTACGCAACATTACGCATCTCAGAGAGAGAGAGAGAGAGAGAGAGAGAGAGAGAGAGAGAGAGAGAGAGAGGTAATATGAAGGATCCGATAAAAAACCAAACTCCTATCATTTGCAACAGTAAAGCAATCAGATGCACTTTTTACCGATCTCGTTAAACCAAGAGTTAAAAGAGAGTTTGCACGACGCCTCAGCACGATATAAAACGGCTCGTGTACTGCTGTAGTTCTCCGCCGTTTCATCTCTTTCAATATTTCTCCCATTTGTGTGTCATTATCTCATGTCTGTTCGAAAAGTTAAGGCGATAGCAGCGATCTGATAAGAGCCGCTGCAAACGCAAACAGGAAATATGACGGGGCTTTTAACCCCTGTGGTAAGACACAGCTGGTCATTCTACACTGATTAGACGTTTCCTTCGTGTATTCCCTTCCTTCCACCTGCTGTGGGTGGCGACATGACTTCTTTATTGTTTCGATTTTCCACCGATAACACCAGGACTCAAATTTGTATTTTTTTTTTTTTTTTTTCGAGTAAATAAACGCGTTGCTTACAAAGGACATTTGGCGTTTATGTAGGCTATAATCAGTACAAGGAAGTCGGTTTTCATTAGATTTTTATTACTGGTATAATTGTTGTTATTATTATCTATTTTATTATTTTATTTATTTTATTTTGCAGCGCTTAGATGCAGGTAAACTATATTGGAAATATAGATGATGGCGCTTGGAAACTGTCTATCTATTGTATTATTTTTTTTTCAGCGCATAGATGCAGGTACTGTATGGAAATATAGATGTTGGGGCTTGGAAACTATCACCTACCTATTGTATTGTACTGAACTGGAAATGAAGATGATAGTAACTGAAAACTATCTCCTACCAATTGGTGATTTTTCTCCATCCGTTCAGTGTAAAACGCCATACATGTTTTGTATGTACGTATGTACAAAACAAAGCAGGGTAAAGGCTTATTCCCATTTCGTCACTCTCTAATCCATCACTTTCGTCAGGGACGTGTCGTACGGTATTTGACGCATGAGGGGGTGAATATAGGTCTCGGTACCCTGAGGGTTACTGCCCCCTCTCTCTCTCTCTCTCTCTCTCTCTCTCTCTCTCTCTCTCTCTCTCTCTCTCTCTCTCTCACTTTTCTATCTCGATCTATCATCTCTCGGCAGTGAGTGATGCTTCTGGGGAGCGTCTCCTTTTGTTTATTTACATATTTATAGATTGCGCAGCGCTGTTCTGCTATCTTTACGCTACTTGTGATATTTGCAAGTTAATCCTCTGTACAGTGTAGTATTTTTCAGTCCTTAATCTTCTGCGCAGTATTGTATTAATGAGTTCTTAATCTTCTGTACGGTATGGTGTTAATCAGTTCTTAATCTTCTGTACAGTGTAGTATTAATCAGTTCTTAATCCTCTGTACAGCATAGTATTAATCAGTTCTTAATCCTCTGTACAGTATGGTATTGATCAGTTCTTAATCCTCTGTACAGCATAGTATTAATCAGTTCTTAATCCTTTGTATGGTATGGTATTAATTAGTTCTTAATCCTCAGTACAGTATAGTATTAATCAGTTCTTAATCCTCTGTACAGTATAGTATTAATCGTTCTTAATCACCTGTACAGTATAGTATTAATCAGTTCTAAATCCTTTCTGCAGTATAGTAGTAATGAGTTCTTAATCCTTTGCACAGTATAGTATTAATCAATCAGTTGTTAATCCTCTGTGCAGTATAGTATTAGTCAGTTCTTAATCCTCTGTACAGTATAGTATTAATCAGTTCTTAATCCTCTGTACAGTATAGTATGAATCAGTTCTTAATCCCCTGTACAGTATAGTATTAATCAGTTCTTAATCCTCTGTACAGTATAATATTAATCAGTTCTTATTCCTCTGTACTTTATAGTATTAATCAGCTCTTAATCCTCTGCACAGTATAGTATTAATCAGTTCTTAATCCTCTGCACAGTTTACTATTAACCAGCTCTTAATACTCTGCACAGTATGGTATTAATCAGTTCTTAATCCTCTGTGAAGTATAGTATTAACCAGTTCATAATCCTCTGTACAGTACAGTATTAATCAGTTCTTAATCCTCTGTGCAGTATAGTATTAATCACTTCTGTATGGTAAAATTTGTGAAGGACCCACGTTAATATTATCTCGGTTTATTATTTTGCAGTCCTTCATTCACCATCATCCTGTGGCTGATTCAAGCAGCTGGCAGCCCCTCATAGTCGATTCAGCAGCCAGGGCTGATCCTGTGGCCAGTGAGATCTCATTCATGGCTATTGAATCTAATTCAATAGCCAGGGACTAAATCTGTTGTCACATTAAATCCTTAGTGGCTCTTTTAGGGCCTGACCCAGTACCGAGCAAACCTTCATATATTATTCAGTAATCAAAGGTGACCTCTGCAATGGGAGGTTCCTCTTGGCTAGGTGAAAACTGGGCTGGTTAGGAGACATCACTCTTCCACGATCAATTCAGTAATCAAAAGGTAATTCTGTCCCGCGTAATCTTTCATGGGTACTCACGTAATCGGTGGTTGATAGTATGCATTATTTTATGGTTAATTCAGCGATCAAAAGCCAGTCTTGTGTCCAGCAGTCCTTCCTGGTTAATTATGTATTCATGGACCGATTCACAGTGGTTGATTCAGTAATCAGAGGCTTGATTTGTAGGCATCAGGCTTTTTTGGTCGATTCAGCAGTCAGCAGAATTTTGCGTCTGAATTTTTCAGTCAACAGATATCTACCATCTGCTGTTACTTCAGTAATCCAAAGTCGGTCTTTTCTGTTTTCAATCCAAAGGCCGTTGGGGCTGGCAACCGAATGCGCTTTTAATCTAGCCCAAACTGGGAGGAAAACGGAATAAAAGAGAGAAGGGAAAAGTAACACACACACATATATATATATATATACTGTATAATATATATATATATATATATATATATATATATATATATATATATATATATATATATATATATATATATATGATTGACCACAGAGGAAGCTCTAGAGCTCTGTCCAACAGGAGGCTGAGAAAGCCACGAGGAACACGGGCAGTAAAAAAAGTAGGGCGAACCCGGTGCCCGAACCTTCAATAAGATTGATTGAAATTGACCTGGCGTCGCACAAGTAGCAGAGTCATTGACGCCCACATCCATCCTCAGTGACTTAAGGTTGGAGGCCCATTTATTTTCTCTCGTGTTTTCATCGGGGTTTTGGGGAAGTTATGGCTTGGAAAACACACCTCTTTCGTCTGGGTATGTTATTGTATGTGTTTTTCAGTGAGAACGAGATGTTTGCATATAATTAGCAGGTTGATGGTACGCTTAGTTTTCTTTATCTCGTTATTAACTTTTTTTTTATTCTATTGATGTAAAATGGCTTAGTAGGACTGATGAGAAATACGAAGTAGTATCGGAAAGTCTCTCCTTTTCGTTCTTAACTTTGTACATAAATATTTTTAACACTACTGTGGCTTGTAATTCTCAATCATGTTATTATGATGCGGAAGTATTTAGAAAGGTGATTGAGTGGCTGACTGGTTAAAATTACTCAAGCACTGTCGTTGAATGTTGATATTCTATCAGCAGTAAAACAAACCTTAGTAAGTCAGTTCATTAAGAAAACTTAATTACTTCTGAATACTACTTAATTCTAATATATCTACCATTCCTCCCTGATTAGCTGCTTGTATGCTCAGGTGTTTCAAAGCAAGTTCAAAACCATTACAAAGAATAGAGCCAATACATTTATAGTATGTAAACTAATAAGATTATCAAAATGCTTAAATCACACTAGTAACGTAAACACTGTAAGTAGGTCTCTCTCTTCTAGATCGAGAACGGGATATGCTGTATATCAGGTCCACAATAATATTCACCACTGGATGTTATTGTGGACCTGATATACAACGTAAATATTATTAGTTATCAAAATCAAAATGGTGCCCAGGAGGAAAGTCGCCTTACCCACGCCATTAGTCACTCAGTTTTGACATAGAAAATAAAATGTAAATAAGAACAGGAAACGATACAATGCAAAGCTGTGACCCATCATTTGGATACCTTTATGCCCAACGAGTTTTTACTCATTTTGTGGGCCACACGTTACTTTGGAGTAATCTGAGGCGATCCCAGGAAACATATATATACATTAAATTATGTTGTGTACATATGAAAACATGTGTTGTTTGTATGTGTATATATATATATATATATATATATATATATATTTTATATAAATGTATATATATATATATATATATATATATATATATATATATATATATATATATATATATATATATATATATTATATTAAATATTAAGTTACAAACCTCTGTTTATTGTCTAGTGAATAACAAATGTGATGTAATAAAAATGTATATATATATATATTATATATATATATTGTATATATATATATATATATATATGTATATATATATATATTTATATATTTATACACACACCATGTGATTTGTTTCAAGGATTATGGTGATGGATTTAGGCCCAGAAAAATTCCCAAAAACTGTTCATCACATGCAGATAAACTTTCTCACTTTCAAGTGAACTATGAACTAATATTTTGAAGAGTAATAACTGAGTATATTCATCATAATAACACATACATGCCGACATTATATATATATATATATATATATATATATATATATATATATATATATACGTATATATATATATATATTATATATACATACATATATATAAATATGTACGTATGTATACATGCATTAAATTGAGAGTAAAGAGAGAGACAGACAGGTACATAAAATAGCCTAGGCTAATATACACTCCACACTTTGCTGGGGTTTTTAAATGTGTCCACATTCTTTGATGGTATATGTAACTGTATGTACGGGTCTGAAATATCTGGAATACTTTTATATGTACCCATCTGTAAATAAGGGTGCATTTTTATATACAAGAACGATCATACACTCACATCTGTATATGTTGTATATTAGACCTCATTGTGTATGCTATAGTTGTATATGTATAATATTGGCACTTGGAAATACTTGACGTTTGTAACATATATATGAGACATGTACTTTTGCATATGTATATCATATTTAATATACAAATGGAATGTTGTAGAGATTGAACCCTGCTGTTAACCAAGTTGATACACTTCTTCGAGAAAAAAGGGAATTCTTTTCAACTGTTTACAAATTTCCTGTGCGATAAGAAAACAAGAATTGGAAATCCTTGTATGGAGTAAAGATTAAAAAATAAAATCGAAAATTTTAGGTAACCCGTAAATATAAAGTGATCATGAACAAGGATAATAATAATATTGATGATGATGATGATAATATTGATGACGATGATATTTGTGAAGTGGTGATAGTGATGGTGATATATATATATATATATATATATATATATATATATATATATATATATATATATATATATATATATATATGTGTGTGTGTGTGTGTGTGTGTGTGTAATTGTAAAATTGAATTTGAAAATCAGAATGCAACTTCAGTTACTTATGTGAAATGAAATTATTTATTGATAATTCATGACATTATTTTAGTGATAGTTTTTTACCAGAAAAAAATAGACTTGACAATAATAGCAGCGCTGATACGTATTATTGAAATGAGAAATTATTATGATAGAAAGGTATGTAGAAACGCGCACGAAAAAAAAAAAATCTCTCTCTCTCTCTCTCTCTCTCTCTCTCACGCACGCACAGGGGACAGGCAAATCGGACTCTAACCAATTTCGATGCAAGCAGGACCCACTTACAGTGACTACAAGTCCTAGGGAGCGGGGATCGTGATATGCCTGCGGGCCATCTCTGCTATGCTGAGCTTCGGGGTAACATTCTCTCACTATAGTCGCAAAGTATGCTCGTGTATGTATGTATATATTATATATATACATGCATATATATGTATATATATTTATATATATATATGTATATATGTATAAATTTGTATATTTACAAAAATGTATGTAAATAACTTGTTCATCCATATCTCTCTCTCTCTCTCTCTCTCTCTCTCTCTCTCTCTCTCTGTCGTACAATATATATACTGTATATATATATATATGTGTGTATGCACCAAACATAATTGTATATATATATATATATATATATATATATATATATATATATATATATATATATATATATATATATATATATATATATATATATATATATATATATTATACACACATCCAGGCAGACAGCAACTTATTCGTGTGTGTAAAGCTGTAAAAAAAAAAATAAAAAGAGAAAGAAAATCCACCAGAAGTAATTGACAAAATATTTGAGGATACATCAAAGCCAATGATTGTGCCGGTTCACCCTAATGAGGGGTTCAGAGATACGGAAATGGTTTTAATACTTCCTTTATGATGAACTCGATTCCTGGAGACTTATAGCGCAGCTTTCCGTTGGGTAATGTTCATATCTTTCGGTCGATTTTCTGCTAAAGGAATTTTTATTCTGCTCCGAGTATTTCTTACTGTTTTTACACGCCGTGTTGGTTTATTAAAACTGTACACGTTAGAGTTACTGTATATAGTTTCGATAAAATTGTTTAGGTTGATTTTATTATGTTTGCTTTTAATACATATATATATATATATATATATATATATATATATATATATATATATATATATATATATATATATATATAAGTATATATATAGATATATATGTGTATATATATATATGTATGTAGTTATGTATGTATGTTTATTTATATATATATATAATATGTAGTGGTTGATGATAAGATATGTAGACGCATATTTTCATTTTCATATATCAATGATTTCTGGCAAAGTACAACTATATATATTATAATTCTACTATTTCTCATTATTCTCTGGTGTAGTCTTTGCATCGCTTGTCGCAAGTGAAATAGGAATTGCAAGTTACAAAATGTTCACATGTAATTGACATTCATACTGTTATTTTCATGTTATGCTAATTAATCATAATTCACAACTAAATGTAGGAGAGAGAGAGAGAGAGAGAGAGAGAGAGAGAGAGAGAGAGAGAGAGAGCGCTAAAAGGTAATTCGTCGATATGTTTGTAAACAATGATGTTGGTACAGTGATGATATCGATCCGTGTTGTATTAAACAGATCTTTTTGCCGCCGCAGGCAATTTACTCTGAATTGCTCGCTAGACCGCCGAGCAAACGTCTCTCTCTCTCTCTCTCTCTCTCTCTCTCTCACCGTTAGAAATAATGAAACCGGTTTTTGATGGTCTCTTTCTCTCTAAAATCCAGTATCAATCGGCGCATCGCTAATACCGATTTATCATTCCTTAATGAACGTCAACCCGATTGTTTACATTTTTTGCTGTAAAGTCCGAGGTTTTGTTTACGTCGGAGAGATTTACATCTCTCGTGAGGTGAAATTCATCTCCTGGAAATGAGAAAAATATCCTGGCAAATTTCCTGTCGCCCGGCGAAATCGCTCGCTGGTTGTGTGCGGTGCACCGGGCACCGGAAATGTACCTGTTGACAGTTGTACCATACAGCGAAACCACCGAACACCAGAAACACGTGCATCTTATGACAATCTCATTCAGGTTAATTACTTTCCTCAGGTATATATATATATATTTTTTTTAAGGGGGAGTGTGTGTGTGTGTGAGTTTGAGAGGCTGTGAGGGATGAATGGGCGGGGACAAAGGGCGTATGTGTGTGCGAGTGTGAGGTGTGGTTAGGTAGGTAGGGCTCTTTGCTGCTTACCTGAAGAAGTCGTTCCTACAGAAGAGTTTTCCTTCGCGGGAGAAGCACTTGTCTGTAAGAGCGCACCCGCAGTCAGCACAGCGTACACACTCGGCATGCCATGTTCTGTCCAGCACCGTCAGCAGAAATTTGTCCATAATGGGTTTTTCACAGCCAGCACAGCAAATGATCATGGTGGCGGGTAGATGAGCGCTTGGAGGTAGTCTGGTCATTTACACTCAGCCCATCACAATCGACACAAACAACTCCTCCGCACCCCTCTCTCTCTCTCTTTCTCTCTCTCTCTCTCTCTCTCTCTCTCTCGAGCTCCTCTAGCTCTCTCGTGCTTTCTCTCTCTCTGTGTTATCTCTCGTTTGGCCTTCCTCTCCCCCTTACAAATTAAATCTAATATAATGTATCGAACTGAAACAAAAGGTCGCACTTTTCCGCGATCGCCGCCGAGAGGGCAGGGCAGGGCAGGGCAGGGCAGCAGCCTAAGGCCACGACGACCCTAAAAGTATTAATGTGGTGCGGTGAGTGGGGAAGGCTGCAGCATTGTGTTGGGCGAGACAGCGCGCGTCGCCTGGGAGGAGGCTTCAACACCGCGCCCTCAGCGTCAGCGCCGGGTGTCGACTCGATCCCGTTCACATTAACACTAACACTAAACCGTAGGAGAGCCACGGCGCAGGCGGCAGGGGCGGGGTCGCGTTGGCAGGCCCCGCCCCTGTTACCATAACAACCACTCCGACATCAGCGGGGAGATGGGAGGCGGAGTCTGGGCCTCGGAGAGCGGGAGATGAGAGGATGCCATTGGCTGCGGGCGAGGGGGCGGCCGTGAGTGGTGGAGGGTCGGG
>NC_089761.1:30158143-30183143 GCF_040412425.1 Macrobrachium rosenbergii | reverse complement strand
AATAATAATAATAATATTAATAATAATAATAATAATAATAATAATAATAATAATAATAATAATAATAATAATAATAATAATAATAATACCATTGGTTTTTAGTTTCATGTTTTTATATGGGCCAACTATATTGGCTTGGTTATTCAGTAATAATAATAATAATAATAACAATAATAATACTAATAATAATAATAATAATAACAATAACAACAATGATAATAATAATAATAACGCGAAGAAATTCACAGTCTCGCGAAAAACAGTCTGTGTAATAAAAATCCACAATTATATAGTAAACATAGTAATATAGCTTACTATATAATAGTGGATTTTGATTACACAAATAATAATAATAATAATAATAATAATAATAATAATAATAATAATGATGCCATCGATTTTTAGTTTCATGTTTTTATATGGACCATCCACATTGGCACTGCCCATACACACATGTAAGCAAACACATACAACGACCATCCCAACCCGTCAACGCAATGACTCCATCACGGAACCAGTGTCTTAACAAAATGTCTCCCGTACCTTTTCCATATTTATATAGTGCGCTCGCTCGTATATCGTCCCGCGCCGTGCTCGGACTCTCTCAATTAGTCTGACCGTGTATATTTATCTAGAGACTTTCTGCCCCCTTTTTAATATCGACATCTTTAAATCCCCTTAACTCTTTATTATTCTCATTAACGTTATTGCCTCGCCCTTATTTATTGCGAAGTCCTCGAGTCTCGAGTCTCTCTTCCTCCTTATTCATGACCTGCGATTTATTTATTTATCTGTTTATTTATCGTCTCTCCTCCCTAACAACCCTTCCTCTTCTTCTTCTTCTTCTTCTCCTCTCTCTCTCTCTCTCTCACCGAGCTTCGCCACCACCACCACCCGGAGGGGGAGGGGGTTGGTTGGCCCGGAGCGGTCAAGAGGGAATCTGGGGGTACCCGAGGGACCCAGAGGGGACCCGATAGGACCCGAGGGGCCCCGAGGGGAGAAAAAAAGGGGAAGATGTAGGGGACCATTACTGGGATTTGTATTTGGGAGATTGTTGTTTTTCATATATTTTTCCCCCCTTTTTTTTATCCCCTCAGTGGCATTTTCTGATTATGCTATTTTATCATGCACGGGTATATACTCTGTTTTTTTTTTTTTTTTTTTTTTATCTCGGTAGTCCATTTATGCGGTTTTCATAATGCTACCAATAGAGTGGCCGGGTCTTTCCGGCGCGTTCATTTTGTATCTTTTTTGTTGGGGGGGAGGTAAAAATTTGCATTATTTGATTTATATTTCGTATTCTTGTTATTTATTGTATATTAGTTGTTCTCCTGAGATCTCTCATTCAGTCTGTTAACACAGAGTTTCTCTCTCTCTCTCTCTCTTCTCTATATATAGTATATATATATATATATATATATATATATATATATATATATATAATTTAGTGTATACATACATAAATGTATGTGTGTGCAGGCACTTGTGTATGCGAGTGTACTTATGTATGTATGTATGTATGTTTGCATGTGTGTACGTATTAGGTACAAATGAATTGTTAAAGAGCTTATACGCTTTGTGACGTAACTAGATGAAAAGCGATAGACGCGAGATTTTCTGAAGTTTGTGCGACAACGAACTTGCGCTCTCTAACAGAGCAAATCACCTTCAATGCAACAATTAATTTGCGTATCCCGAATGCTGTTGGTATTCCGTTGTTTCGACATTCCAGTGCTGTTGTTCGTATAGTGTGCCGCGAGCAGAATTTGATTCGGGAGTTTAATGTTTAATATTTTTTCGTTCATTATTTGTCGTTGATTTCTAATGCCTTTATTTCTGCGAGTGATAAATAAAGAAGGTAATATATGGTGAATTAATAACTAAATCAATGTTTTGGTTCTAAGGGAAAGAATCTGTCTAATAATTAAGTCAATGTTTTCGCTTAAGGAAGGCTCGCTGGTTCCTCTTTCTCTGAAAATATGAGAAGCATCATGGAGTTTTATATGACAAATTAAAAGTAACTTAATTGAAGGTTATGATAGATTTATCTTTTGAGCTTTGTCATAGTGACACGTATAAACAATATGTCAAACGGACACATATGAGCAATGTTTTTTTCATTTAGGTATGGCACTGCGGGCACATATATAACCAATATTTTAGAAACCTAGAAGAGTTAGTGCCATGAGTTCATAGTTATTCTCATTTAGAGGGCGTTTTCTCTCTCTCTCTCTCTCTCTCTCTCTCTCTCTCTCTCTCTCTCTCTTCGCGAGCGCGAAGTTTAGACTTGTCGTTGTCACAACATGTACTGTTCATGAATCTTGAAGATTTTTTTTTTTGTTTGTCCTTTTGCATCCATATAGTTTTTCCCTCTATACTTTCGAAGTTTCTTGTCCTGTGTCAGTCTCTTTTTTGTTATATTGTCTTTGAATATCTCTTCTGTCATTTTGATGTCCTCTCTTGCGTTTGGTTTCAGTTCCTCGCTGACCTGCACTCTTTTCAATCTGTCTTTATTTTCTCTTTTTTTTCTTTATTTTTGTATATCGTCTTTTTGGTTTTATTGCTGTATGTGAGACATTTTTCTTTGATATTTTTGTGATTCTTCTGGAAACATTTCTTTTTGCAATTTTTCCAACTTCGTACTGTTTGTTTTTTAGTGTCCTTGCGGTACTTTCATTTTTATGCAGCATATTATCTTAAATGACCGCCCCCCCTCTCTCTCTCTCTCTCTCTCTCTCTCTCTCTCTCTCTCTCTCTCCAGTATTCTTTGTCAGTTTTTTGTTTCAGTTTTTCATTTTCAACATGTTTTCTATTGTATATTTTCAAAACCTCGGGCCCCCCCCCCCCTTCAGGTTCTGTTAGCCTCTCATTCTCAAGTTTTCTTCTACAGAATTGTCGCTACTTTTAATCGCCTCATCAAAAATATTTTTTGATGTAATTTGTTGTTCTGTTAGTATTATTAGCAGTTTACTTCATTTCCGCACAGTTTCGTAAACCCGGTGATGTTTTCGTTAGATGATAATTTTAGTTTTCAGAAAGATAACTCTTGTGCCGGCTTTGTCTGTCCATCCGCACTTTATTCTGTCCTCCCCTCAGATCTGAGGTATTGAGTTGGGAGAGGGCTGAAAATTGGTATGTTGATCATCCACCCTCCAATCATAAAACATACCAAATTGCAGCCCTCTAGCCTCAGTAATTTTTATTTTGTTTAAGGTTAAAGTTAGCCATAATCATGCTTCTGGCAACGATATAGGGTTGACCACCACCAGGCCGTGGTTAAAGTTTCATGGGCCGCAGCCCATACAGCATTATACCGAGACCACAGAAAGACAGATCTATTTTCGGTGGCCTTGATTATACAGTGTAGTGGCTGTACAGAAAAGTCGATTGCGCCGAAGAAACTTCGGCGTAAGTTTTACTTGTTGATGTTTTGGTTGATAGGAAGGAATAAAGGGCTTTAAAAACCTGACCTCATGAAGTTTGGTTATAGACCGCTTTTACTGGCGTTCGTATTGGGCAACTGTAACTTGAGCTTAATCGTATCTCCTCTTGGTTCTCTATCTTTTCGTGTATTCTTTCCTGGTCATCCTTTCCTGGTAGTCCTTTTCCCTTTTCAATACTGTTATCAGAATTTTATGTTTTTCCTTATTCATTTTATTTCCGATGTATTCTTTTTATAATCTCTCGTGTTCCTGATTTTTTTTTTCACACAAGTTTATTTATGGTCCTTCCTCGCGAATCATTTTTTATTCTTCTCTGCGGGCGTTAATTCTGTTTATTTTTCCCTTCGTTCTTTGCAAGTATATTAACACTTTTATTATCAGGCTCTTTTAATCCTTATCTTTTCCCATTTCCTTAAATCAGAGTCTGTCTTGTTGTTCTCCAGTTGTATTTTCTCGTGTCTTTTCTTCTTAGCTTTTGTTAGTTTTTTTTTTTTTTTAATTGCTCTCCGTTTTCTAATACTTCTTGTACGTTCTGTATATTTCTTCTATTCAGTATTCAATCCTCTTTGTTTGCTGCTTTTTTCCGTCATTTTCTGATATATATATATATTATATATATATATATATATATATATATATGTATATATATATGTGTATATATATGTATATATATCCTTTCATGTTTTGCTCATGTTCTCTTTTCACCTATTTTTTTTTTCATCATTATTCTTTAAATGGTATTCCGTGTTGATTTCCTTTACTGCCATCTTGAGCTTTCTTCTTTCACGGTGCTCTCTTTCGTACGTCCTTTCCTAAAGCTTTCTTACCTATTTACACTCCTTGTCTCTTTTCCCATTTATTAATTTTGACTTCTCTCTATTTCTGTAAGATGTCTTATTTCACAGGTTTCTCGTAGTGTTTTTATTGCCCTATCTGTTATACAATTTTTGTTTATGTGGATTTATTATCGGCCACTTCTTGTATGCACCATTCGCTGTGTTGCCCCGTGTCAGAATTCTTTGTTGATGTTTCCTGTCTACATTCGTTGCCATGTTCTCAGCCTCTGTGCGCATTGTTCTCTTCTTTTCCACCTGCTTCTCTCTTCGGATTTTACTTATCCTCTTCCCGTCAGTTTCACGTCTCCTTTCATCATCACACCTCCTTTTGTGTCTGCATTCTTTGGCGTCTGCAGTCTCTGTTATTTCTCGTCCTTTCCCATCGTCTGGTGTCTTTTATGCATCATTTACTCTCGTAATTTCCTATTTCTTCTTTCTTGTTTGGTTAGTCTTTTCTTCTTTTTCTTACCTTTGTTGATTTCCTCTTATTGCCATATACTGCATCCCTTTTCATATTGAATTTCATATTGTTATTTGCCGATTTTTTTTTTTTTTTTTTGCGCATTTCTGACAAGCATCTTCAGTAATCGTATTTTTTTCGAAGTTTTTTTATGCATTTCTGCAAGCATCTGGTAATCGCATTTTTTTTTTTTCGAAGGGTTTTTTTTTGCGCATTTCTGATAAGCATCTTCAGTAATCGTATTTTTTTCGAAGTTTTTTTTTATGCATTTCTGGTAAGCATCTACAGTAATCGTATTTTTTTTTTTTTTCGAAGGGTTTTTTTTGCGCATTTCTGATAAGCATCTTCAGTAATCGTATTTTTTTCGAAGTTTTTTTTTACGTATTTCTGATAAGCATCTACAGTAATCGTATTTTTTTTTTTTTGTATTTTTGCGCATTTCTGACAAGCATCTTCAGTAATCATATTTTTTTTGCGCATTTCTGACAAGCATCTTTAGTAATCGTATTTTCTTCGATTTTTTTGCGCATTTCCGACAAGCATCTTCAGTAATTGTATTTTTTTCTTGGCGAGGTTTGCCTCTCTCTCTCTCTCTCTCTCTCTCTCTCTCTCTCAGTCTTTTTCAGTTTTATTCTGCATTTTCTTGACATTTATATATATACCAACAGTTTACCTGCATATATTGCTTTTCTGCAATATTGATTGATTTCCTTCTTTCTTTATTTTGGTCCTGCTCCAGGTATCACATTAATGAGGGAGTATTTTCGAATTGTAGTGTTTGAGTTCTCTTTTCTCTATTATTCTTTGTTTTTTCTTTATTACATGTCTGTACCACCTTTTTATTCGTGACTTTATTTTACTTTCATCTGTTTTCCCTGGGTCGTCTGTTTGTTTGATAACATCAGATTCTTGGGTTTATTACCATTTATTGCCATTCTGGCATGTAATTGTACTGTTTCCTCAAAGGGGGCTTATTAGTTATCTTTGTCCGAGATCAGATAAAGAATTATTGTTAAATTTCTGCTCGTGAAGGAACGTGAAATTCGATGTAATCTCATAGTGTAGGTTTTGTATTGATTGATTTGGATGAATTTCTTCTTAATTATAAAAATGCATCGGCTTCAATAGTCACGAAGCCATTTGGAACCGTAATGAAAAATCGTAATTCTCTCCTGTTCTTATGCACTTATATCCGCTCCTCCGCTCACCTCAGAATTCCTCGAAGTGCGCAGAGAGAGAGAGAGAGAGAGAGAGAGAGAGAGAGAGAGAGAGAGAGAGAGACAAGAGAACGAGCGAGCGAGCCCAGTGACAATAAAGAACAATCTTAATTATAATAATGATTATTTAGTCCCTTCAAGAAATTGCAGGGACACCCAGTCAGATAAATGAACCCCTTAATTTCGCGTAATGGTGGGAATGCTAGAATTTAATTACGTTAAGAAAATTGCAGTAATTACCCGTGAGATTATTAGATCGTATGCGTTAGTTACCGAGAAAGGAGAAGGAGGAGAAGGAAGAGGTCGCGGCTCCAATTCCCGTCCACCTCCTCCTCCTCCTCCTCCTCGGGGAAAGTCAAGATATGCATATGCAAGGCGATGTCGTAAATATCGGACGTAAGTTCTCCTCCCGTTACGTATACCGGTCGTGTTTATTTCTGAGCCCGGCGTCGCGGAAGGGAAGGTTAGTCCCTTCGTTTTATTCACTCGGTTATTCCCTTTCCAATCTGTGGATTTATTTTATTTATCTTTTATATCAATAATTCGTCTGATTGCTTGATTGTAATGTTCATTTTAGTATGTCCTTGTTTTTCTCCTCAATTACTTTTTTTTTTTTATCCTTATATAATTTTCTATTGAGGAATGATAAAGTACATTAACTGTTGGTTTTATTATGCGAATTTGAAATAGAATTTATAATAGATTGAATTTTAATTTTTAAATGTTTTCTTAATCCATATATATATATATATATATATATATAGTTATATATAATATATATATATATATATATATATATAGTTTAAGAAAACTTTAATAATTAAAATTATATATACAGTACATATGTATATGTGTATATATAAATGATGTATGATTATATATTTATATATATATTTAAATATAAGATATATATATATATATATATATATATATATATATATATATATATATATATATATATATATGTATTTAACATGTTTATATATAGGTATATATATATATATATATATATATATATATATATATATAAATATATATATATATATATATATATATATATATATATTATATATATATATATGCTACATATATATATATGTATATGCTTACATCATTCATTGTGTGTATTCATAATTATCATAGTATATGCGTTTGGTAGTTTTTCTTACATTTCTGGTGTGGAATTCAGAGAAAGGAAAGATTTGCCTTGCTAATTATATAACCTTTTTTCAAGTAATATAGAAGTCCACAAAAACCAAAATAACAGTCAAAGAAAGGAAGACCAAATAGAATAACAAGAAGGAAAAGATAACAGCGAAACGAGAAGGAAAGAACCCAAGAACAAAATCGAAAAAGAACAGAAGAAACATTCCGAAGGCAAACGAAAAAAAAGGAACCGAACAAAGAAAGGAGATACAATGCAAAGGGTGAGAAGAAGGAAGAAGTTAAAGAAGGAGGAGGAGGAGGAGGAGGAGGAGGAGGAAGGAGAGGAGGAGGAGGAGGAGGAGGAAGAAGAAAAGAAGAGAAGAAGAAGAAGAAGAAGAAGAAGAAGAAGAAGAAGAAGAAAGAAGAAAACAAAGAGAAAAAGAAGAAGAAGAAACGAAGAGAAGAAGGAAAAAAAGGAAGAAGAAGAAGAAGAAGAAGAAGGACCGAAGAGAAGAAGAAGAAGAAAAACCGAAGAAGAAGAAGAAGAAGAGGGAGAAGAAGAACAGGCGGGGAATCACCTGACACAGAATCACAGACGAAGCCCAAAGGTAATTAAACTCCTCCTTAATTAACACCACTTAATTAACCAGCCCAAAACCCTCTCAGACATTGACATCATTGATGCGCCACAAGTTAAAAGATTTCAGGTGCCTCTATGCTTCGTCGATTGGGAGAGGGAGGTGGGGGGGTGGGTATGTTGTTTGTTGGGGGTAAGGGATGGTAGGGTTTAGTTGGAGGGGGAGGGCGAGTTGCAGGACGAAATGAAGGAAGGGAGAGCCGTAGAAGACAGGAGGCCTCCTCTTTTCCTTAGGCCTACTGTTGATGTAGATTGAAATTAAGAATTATATATATATATATATATATATATATATATATATATATATATATATATATATAGTTGTATAACTTTTTTGTTTACTCTTTTCTTAAGTCTGAAGAAATCGCGCTTTTTAAAACCTAACAATTTTACGTAAGCTTGATTTGTATTTTCTATAGGAATATATATATTTACATACGTACACACACACACACAATATATATATATATATATATATATTTTATATATATATATATATATATATATATATATGTATATATATATATATATATATATATATATATTATATATATATTGTATAACTTTTATTGTTTACTCTTTTCTTACGTCTGAAGAAATCACGCTTTTTAAAAACAATTCGTTCGGTATGGTCCTCATTTTAACAATTTTACCTACGCTTGATTTGTGTTTTCCTATGGAAATATTTGAATACTTTTTCAAATTGTGAAGCGTTTCCCGAACAGGTTACGTTTGTCATTCTGTATTAATCGAAGATGTTATTTTTATGGTTAGTCTGTCAATACTTAATGTTTTTTCTTTCATTTTAAAATCGCACTTATAATGATGTTCAGAAGTGTTTGCATATGAGTTCACATCCAGTTAGTTTTCTGTAAAAGGAAATTATTGAGATGACTGTTTGTCTGTCCGTCCGCACTTCTTCTGTCCGCCCTCAGATCTTAAAAACTACTGAGGCTAGAGGGCTGCAAATTGGTATGTTGATCAACCACCTTCCAATCGTCAAACATACCAAATTGCAGCCCTGTAGCCTCGGTAGTTTTTATTTTATTCAAGGTTAAAGTTAGCCATAATCGTGCGTCTGGCAGCGATATAGGACAGACCACCGCCGGCCCGTGGTTAAAAGTTTCATAGAGCCACGGCGCATACAGCATTATACCGAGACCACCGAAAGGTAGACGTATTTTCGCTGTAGCGGCTGTACAGAAAACTCGATCGCGCCGAAGAATCTTCGGTGCATTTTTGACTTGTTTAATTCACGTACGAGATCCGTCAAGCACTGATTAATTGCACTCAGGCATCTGTATGATACTGCAAACTGCATCGGGAGAGATGTTTGTTTATTTAACTACACCACTTTCTCTAATTGTTTATTTCTTCAGAGAGGAACTCTCTCTCTCTCTCTCTCTCTCTCTCTCTTTCTCTCTCTCTCTCTCGGGATGATAAACATTAAGTGTACGAGAGATGATGATGATGAAGTACCTTTTGTTTGTGGTTAGGGCAACAAGTGGATGTACGTGGTTTGCGTGGTTAGAGTGGCGCTTTGATGGCTCTCTTGTTTGTTGGCGATTCTTGATTAAGAAAAAAAAAGGGGGGGGTGGGAAGGGTGGTTTTATTAGCTTAAAGACTTTATCGAAGCCTGAGAGATGAAGAGCTGGTTCATTTGCATACTGTCATAGGAAAAAGGTTTATCGTTTGAATAACGATGGACACGAGCAATGATGCCGCACATGATAAAGGAAGCAGTGATATAGGATAGAGTATAGGATGATGATTCGTCCAGGAAACGGAAGATGATAAAGGTGATGATAAAGGTTCTTGAGAGCATGATATAGGGGGCGGGGTTTTATGGTCTGAGTAAAGCTAGAGTGTGAATATAGATAAGAATTATGGATGGGAGATGATTTGAGCCATGGAGATCTAATAAATGAACTAGAATGGTATGGTATTGCTCTGGTATTAAAACCTCAATAAATGAAAATTGGCTAGAATGGTATGGTATTACCATGGCATCGAAAAAGTTAAATAAATGAAAATGAACTAGAATGGTATGGTATTGCTATGATATTAAAAAAATCAGTAAATGACAGTGGACTTGAATGGTATGGTATTGCCATGATATTAAAAAAAATTAGTAAATGAAAATGGAATAGAATGGTATGGTATTGCTATGGTATTAAAAAGAATTAGTAAATGAAAATGGAATAGAATGGTATGGTATTGCTATGGTATTAAAAAGAATCAGTCAATGAAAATGAACTAGAATGTTATGGTATTGTTGCTATAATATTAACAAAAATCAGTAAATGAAAATGAACTACAATGTTATGCTATTGCTGTGTTTAAAAAAAAACAAATAAATGAAAATTAACTAAAATGTTATGTTAATACTATGAGAGCAAAAAACTAAATCCAAGGCAGAACGAAACTGTCAAGTTACAGCTAGTACGCAGTAATACAAAATCCATAGAAAATGGTCAGGATCCCTTAACGTTACAGAGACACGCCTGTGTACTGTAATGCAAAGACAGAATGCAGGCCTGGCGCAAAGGTTACATAAATACAGTAATACAGTAGTTTAGCTATCGAGGAAATTGAGCAGTTGGATATTACACATGACGGTTCGGAAGGTAAGGGAATATTGCAAGGCTGAGCCGCAGGATTATTTTTGATAGAGTTAGGGTACGGTCATATTATAGAACCCGCGTACTTTTGGGAAAGGAATGTAGGGACAGTAAGATTTGGTTAAGGGGGATGCGTAGCGGTTACAATATTAGAGTAATGTGATTTAACTGTTGATCTTAATAATATATATATATATATATATATATATATATATATATATATATATATATATATATATATATATATATGTGTGTGTGTGTGTGTGTGTATGTATATATAAATTTCTGACTCATTCGGGATTGAATCCAGGCCTTTCAGTTGAAAGGCGAGAACGCTGCCAGCTGAACCACAAATGTCACACTACCGGCTGAATCGCACGAGTCATATCACCTGTGTGGTTCAGTTGGCAGTGTCTTGCCTTCAATTGAAAGGCCTGGGTTCGATGCCGATGTGAGTCAGAAATTTATTAGGTTGTTTCTATTTTATTTTATATATATATATATATATATATATATATATATATATATATATATATATATATATATATATATATATATATATATACATATACATACAGGTTTTGGACTTTATTTCTAAGCCTTCGTCATTGGCTTAGAAATAAAGTCGAAACCGGCCAGGATTTGCACCGAGTGTGTAGATATATTTTCTATATGGGATGTCTCTCATTATGTTTTGTACATGACATTGTCTCACATTATGTTTTTACATGGCATTGTCTCTCATTATGTCTTCTACATGAGATTGTTACTCATTATGTTTTCTATATGAAATTGTCTTTCATTATGTTTTCGACATGATATTGTCTCTCATTACGTTTTCGACATGATATTGTCTCTCATTATGTTTTCTACATGAGATTGTCTCTCATTATGTTTTCTACATGAGATTGCCTCTCATTATGTTTTCTACATGATATTGTCTCATTATGTTTTCTACATGATATTGTCTCATTATGTTGTCCACATGAGATTGTCTCTCAATATGTTTTCTACACGAGATTGTCTCTCATGTTTTGTACATGATATTGTCACTCATTACGTTTTCTACATGAGATTGTCTCTCATTACGTTTTCTACATCAGATAGCTCATTGCATGGCCGTCAGTCGGTTTTTCCGGCTGATCCAAAACACTGGTTTCTGTCGTGTAATTATCAACAGGGTCATTTCATAATTACCTTTGGATGAACGCTTGATACAACATAATTGAATAATTAGTTTCGCGTCAATCTTTTGCCGGGAGAGTGTCAATGTTTAATTGCGAAAACGGAGGCGTCTGTGACACCCGAATTATGCGCTGTGTCAACATTCTAACTAACTGCCACCAACTATTGGTGGCCGTTGGTGACACCCTCCATTCTGGTTAACGGGGAAATGAAAACGCGGCCGCGTTCAGCGGGCGTTTCCTCGCAGCGAAAAGCTGCTGCCTCGTCGGAAGGTTCTTTAGGCATATCTGAATAAAGAGGGCAAATTTTCGTATCGTCTTTATATCAGCTTTATGCACAGTTTTCTTAATTTTTTTACTTTTTGGCATATATATATATATATATATATATATATATATATATATATATATATATATATATATATATATATATATATATACATATACATACACATATATATGTGTGTGTGGTAGTTTTTTGTAACTCATACAGACACATATGTATAAATGTAAGTATGTATGTATATTAGGCAATCCTTCACTAATACAGCTAATTTCTGAAGGATTATTTGCGGAAATGAGAGGATAAACTACAGTCAAAATTATATTTTCAATCCTGAAATACTGGGGGTGGCTATTTTTGGACAGCGCAGGAAGATTATGAAAGCAAAGAACTGAGAAACTCTGGCGTTTTTGCAGTATAACTTCGGTAAAATTAAATTTTGCCAAAAGTTGATAAATTCATTGGAATATAATTGTGTTATGTGCTGTTACAAATTCTGTGCTGTAAGCTCATATAGCACATGTTTATTAACATGTTTATTGGGTCTTAAAAATCTCAGTTAAAACTGATATTGTTACTTACAGCTTTCATTGAAGCTATATTAATAATAATAATAATAATAATAATAATAATAATAATAATAATAATAATAATAATAATAATAATAATAAATGCTAAACTGTCAGGGCTATGAACGACTTTGACACCAATAGGAACAACTTTAACACCACTATGAACAACTGACACCATTATGAACAACTAACACCATTATGAACAAATTTGACGTCCCCTCCCCCCCCACCCAAGAAATTTTCAGACAAGTGAGAAATTAACAATTGCTTTCGTTGGCATATATTTAACAAATCAAGAACTGAGAGAAATTGACAATTACTTTCGTTGGGATAAATTGAACTAATCAAGCCAAAATTTTGGAATTACATTTTTTTACTGACAAATGCAGCTTCCTGTACTTTGAATTTAGGCCGCTACAATGTGGTTAAATTACATTGAATATAATTCCTCAGTACCTTTATTTTAAGCTCTTGAATTTTAGTGTAGTAAGAGCAAAGGAAACTTGTAAATGAACATAGTATGCTTACATTTATTGCGTATGTCTGCTCGCAACAGGCAAACTCGTAGGTGTCTGCATTTGAGAGAGAGAGAGAGAGAGAGAGAGAGAGAGAGAGAGAGGAGAGAGTTTGCGTTGCTTATGTATGCTCGCAACAGGCAAAGTCGTAGATATGTGAATTTGAGAGAGAGAGAGGGTTTGCATTAATTGCGTGTGTCAGATTGCAAGGGCCAAACTCGTAGATGACTGAATTTGGAAGCGAAAGAAAGAGAGAGAGAGATAGAGAGAGAGTTTGCATTAATTGCTTATATGTACAGTACTCGCAACAGGCAAAGTTGCAGATATCTGAACTTGAGAGAGAGAGAGAGAGAGAGATTGCATTAATTGCGTATATGTACAGTACTCGCAACAGGCAAAGTCGCAGATATCTGAGTTTGAGAGAGAGAGAGAGAGAGAGAGAGAGAGAGAGAGAGAGAGAGAGAGAGAGAGAGAGAGAGAGAGAGAGAGTTTGTATTGACAGGGCGTGTATCTTCGCAACCAGCAACTCGCAGTTTACTGAATTTGAGAGAGAGAGAGAGAGAGAGAGAGAGAGAGAGAGAGAGAGAGAGAATTTCAGGACGAAATCTGTGGGTGTAGTATTGGCTGAAGCGATTAATCTTATGTCAATAGACGTTGTTTGGGGAGCGTTGCAGATGATGAGGACTTTGATGATAATGATTCTGATGATGATGATGATGATTATGTTGATGCCAATGATGATAATAGTGATGATATAAGTCGCCCTATAACATTTTTCACTGCTCAGGCAAATGTGACCCTCTTCAAAGAAGCATTCGCAGAACTCTCTCTCTCTCTCTCTCTCTCTCTCTCTCTCTCTCTCTCTCTCTTGTGAAGTACGAACATTTAACTGTATAAATTGAACGTTGCAATTAATATTTATTAATTTATGCAATATTACTTTGTATAGATAAAGCATTGCTTTCTTTACACAGACACACATTATATATATATATATATATATATATATATAATATATATCTATATATGTATATATATATGTGTGTGTGTTTGTATATTGTAACGGGAAATGCAGAAAGACTGAACCTAATAAATAGAGGTTGGGTACATTTTCAACTGGTTCTGAAGGAATATCACCCCCCCCCCACAGTAATCTGTGTAACTGTGAAGTTAATTCCTTCAGTATTATTAACAGAGAATCAAGTGATATCGTTAAGATTGAAACATTCTATTTCAAAGGAATATCATTTCAGTGACTAGGGATTCTGAGTACACTATGAACACTGTAACTGCCCTGTTTATTATACAAGCAGACAAACCTGCTTACGCGCACGCGCACACACACACACACACAAACGTGTGTGTTGGCAAATTTTTCCTATTTTTTTTCTGAACTTTTAGTTTATCGTTGCACCTGTGTGAAGACCGTCGTATGAACTACAAGATAATTCCAAGTTATCGGCGTACCTGCTGCTTTCAGAATTTTATGTCACGGCTATTTACCTGTCACGGTGATTTACGGCATAACGGACAACCGTTGTTGTGTAAAAGGGAATCCAGAAGATGTAATTCTATTTCCTGCGGACATTTACAGTCACCGTGTATCTCCTGGGCTGCTAGAGAGCGGCTGCTTTTGCCAGAGAGCTTTTTCTTGCACTCACTTTGTGCTCTGGTGGCTACTTTAGCTTTGAAGATGTGTTAAAATACACGAAAGTACTCGGCACTATGCCATTTCAATTTGAACTTTCCCAGTGGCTTCAGTTAATAAACAAAATCACGCGCTTACTTTTGTGATTTCTAAGTATATGTATATATATTTATAGATATTTTGTGTATATATAGTTATATACATATTTTGTGGTATAGTTTTTTTTTTTTGCAAATAATTTGTTCGCGGTTGTGGATTCCACTTATCTTAAACTGCTGAAATTTTGTCTTTTGAGAATTGCTTATTGTATTTTTCATATATTACAAGTATTTTGTAGAATTATAGAATATTTTTTTCCATAATATTTTTATAACCTTTTCATGAATTGCAGATTGTTTCAGTGGGTTGTTACACTGCGTAAATTTTCTCTTCATTGGAGTGTTCGTCCATTGATTGCATGTTAATTTTATGTATCATTGTTAAATTTTTTCAGAGAGATTTCTGTTTTTTGAATTGTGGATTTTTTTTTCTTGTGGGATTGAGGGATCCTTTTTCATGAAATGTTCTTAAGTTTTTGAGATAATGTGGATTCCTTTTTTTTCTTTTTCAACATTTCAATACGGGCATTTTTTTCCGTGGAGTTTTGGGTTGTATCATTCAGTTGCAAATATCCTTTGCGATGGAATTACAAGTTGTAGGTGAAAACACAGATTTAGAGAACTTTGGTTTGCAGACTGGAACTCAAAAGAGTGTCGGGCATGAGTGCTTGTTTTTCTTATTGAAAAAGAAATAGTTATTCATTTCGAAATTATCTTAGACTTTTCCTTTGGACAAAAGTAGGAGGAAAATGTATAAATTTGTGTCATTGGTGACTCTTTTATTGACGAATCTCCGCAAATGTTTTATATTTCCAATTCTTGTCAGTGTGATAATTACGAGGAAGGATTTTTTTTTTTTGTCGAATGATTGAAATTTAAAGATGATAAAAAATTGTGGAAGCTGTCATACTTATCTGTGTATGCCTTCGCTTCTGTCCGTGAGTGAGTGAGTGAGTGAGTGTGTGTGTGAGTGAGTGAGTGAGTGAGTGAGTGTGTGTTTTACGAAGACGCCGTGTGACCTCCGTGAGTGACATCTTGATGGCCTCTCTTTAATACGGGAGCAACTGCAATAATTGCCATAAAAGTGTTTGGGGAGAGGGGGGGGGGGTGTTGGAAGGTTTACTGGAACCTGACCGAAGATTAATGGCATTTTTTTTCGATCGCTTCCCCCCTAATATATCATTCAAGTTCGTTAATGGAATGTCAGGACGGAGGATGCAGCCATAATTAATGATAAAATTTTCGGGAGAAGGCCGGGTCATTGCGTGATGCCGACGCACACACACGCACACACACATACACACACACACACGTGGGCCAACTTGAGCCACTTTCCTTCTAACCCCCCCTCCCCTCCCCTCCCCTCCCCTCCTTCTCCTTTCCATGATTTTATACCTGCAGGATTTTTTTTTTTTTTTGCGTTTGGTGTGATTTCTTGATCCCACGAAGCGCTTCTTTTTTTATTTATTTATTTATTTTTTAGATTTTTGTTTCATTCAATATTATGTTCTTGATTGTTTGGTATTCATGGCTTCTTAGAAGGTCGTGGTGCCGTATTGCATGCACACTTAGATACAATAGAATTTTTGTATGTGAGCACATATATATGCATATACATATACATATAGTCAAAATCACTTATATGGCAAGTGTTTTTCCTCAGAAGAGGCTTCTAATATATATATGTTGTGTATATATGTGTATATATATATGTAGATATATATATATTATATATATATATATATATATATATATATATATATATATATATATATATATATATATATATATATATATATATAGATATATATATATATATATATATATATATATATATATATATATATATATATATATATATATATATAATTATATGTATATTTGTGTGTATATATTTTTATGTATATATATATATGCATGTATGTATATTATATATTATATTTATTGTAACATATTTTTATGTATATATATATGCATGTATGTATGTATGTAAATATGTTGCATGTACGTGTATGTTGCTCATAAACCCACATAAATATCCAATGTGTATGCGGGCGATTAGATGTCCAAAAAAAGCTAGAAAAAAAAGAAAAAAAGTTCTGCCGTGTTATTATATTCTCATAGAACAACAAGTTCAGTTGTCAATACGCAAGGCGAAGATTACGGAAAGATTTAAGCAAGATCTATGGAGAAGAGAAGTAGCCTCATTTGAGCTTTCAACTCTCTTATGCATTTGTATCTTTTTTCTACGTTGTCGAAACTGTAACCCCATTTTCCTTCTTCAGTCTGTTTAACATAATGACTGTTGCATTATGATCGTTTCATATTTTCTTTTCACTTTTTTTTAATGACTGTTTCATATGGTCATTTCATATTTTTTGTCACTTTTTTTAATGACTGTTTGAATATGATTATTTCATATTTTTTGTCACTTTTTTTAATGACTGTTTCATATGGTCATTTCACTTTGTAATGACTTTTCATATGATCATTTCATATTTTTTGGTCACTTTTTGTATTTTATGTGGTTATATACTTGCTAAGAAAATGACACTTGAAAAGAAAAGAACAAGAATCAAAATGATAACGAAGCCATCGTATGCATTTCCATTGACAGGGTAAATATTTCTTTTTTTTTATGTTTGGTTTAAATGTTTGTTGATACTGAAACAGGTGTTTAGCTGATAGAGACCGTTGTACCGCAGGTGTCATAGTCCACAGAACCCACAACAAATTGCCGGAAGTTGGTTATGATTGCGTTCGGCTAAAAAAAAAAAAGAAAAAAAAAGTAATTTTAAGCAATGTAAAACAATCAGAAACGTCGAAAATCCAATGGCGTTCGTGAGATATGTTAAGAGAAACAATTGCCAAAACAATTAAGTGATCACTGTAATGTTTCTCTCACGGAACGATAAAAAAAAAGAATGAATTAATTATTGTAGTGTCTCATGAAACAATGGCAGAAAACAGTGAGGTGATAATTTTTATGTGTCTAGTGAAGCAATCGCGAAAAAAAAGCAAAAGTGATGATTGTAATGTTTTTCTCACGTGACAATCAGACGAAAAAATCTCGAAAAGACTATCAATTGATAATTACATTTCTCCCTCCGAAACAATCGCCAAAAAACAATGAAGTGATAATTGTTTCTTTACGAAACAATGGGAAAAAACAATGAAGTGATAATTGTAATGTTTCTCTCACGAGGCAATCGCAAACAAATGAACTGATGACTGTAATGTTTCTCTCGCGAAATAATCGCGGAAAACGGTGAAGTGATAATTGTAATGTTTTTTATCTTTTTCGGGAAACAATCGCAAAACATTGCAGTGATAACTGTAATTTTTCTCTCACGAAACAGTTGCAGAAAAACAATGAAGTGATAATTGTAATGTTTCCCACGAAGCAATCGCCAAAAAAAAATTAAGTGATAATTTTAATGTTTCTCGCTCGAATGAAAACGTGAAAAAAAATGTTTAATTACAATTACGATACCTCTCTCTCTCTCTCTCTTTGATTCGCCTATCGGTAATAGTAGCATTCATGGTAATGAGATTGTAATGGCGTCTTATCGGAGAATTGGATCAGATGCCCGTGTACTCGTATATATATTAACGGTCCGGTATCAGAGACTGATTACGAGTTTTGGATTTAGACATTTTCCTGTCCCTTCGGTGATTGGTGGACTGCGCTAAAGGACTGTCTGTGCTAAGAATCGTCGAGGGTATGCCGGTCTGTCGGTATCAATGTATGTTCAATACATGTACGTATGTATGTATATATATATGTATGTGTATATACGAGTATATATATACATATATATATGTGTAATATATATATATATATATATTTTTTTTTCACATACATGTAGGTGTGTGTGTGTGTGTGAAAGAAAATGTCAGAACATGCAGCGAGAAAACAAGGTATCCTTCCGAGCTTTTGCCTTTTTTAAAGTTGAACACAAGATTATGCTTTCAGGGTTAAAAGAAAACAAACAGTTTTACACTGTTAAGATAAAACCATCAGAACTTTTACTGTCGAGAAATGTGTTGCTGAAGTGATAAGTAACATAGATTAATCTTGATAGTCTCGACCACTTATGGAAGTATGAAGTAATCAAAATATATATAAAAAGAATAACTATATTTTATCATATCCGTGCGAGCTAATATTCTAACGCCGTGAAGTGACTTTAAACGTAATTATGGTAATGTGATTTATGTCAAGGTTATTTCCATTTGATATATGTCAAATATGATTTTTATGATCACATTTGGTTTCAAATTCCCCTCAGTTCTGTTCATTCTGGTAATCTTTTACCTAGAGGATTCTTGCCTGCAATTATTTCGTGTGACATGGTATATACTGAAATGACTTTGGGAGCTGATAATTCAAAGCAAATAATTTATACAATATTTGATTATCTTTGCAACTGAGACAATACGATTTATTTCTAATTTGATCAAAACAACTATTTTAGGATTCATTGGAAATATGTATGCATTTTATATGCATGTTGAATTCTCCTGTTAAAACAATATTTATGTGGATATTCCTACCCATACTTGAAATGTAGAAAAATGTCTTTAATTCTCTATCCCTTTGTTAAGGATTTTACTTTGAGTTATGATTAGCATGATCGAAAAATTTTGAAATGCGTGCCTGTATAGTGGGCATAGAGTGTGTGGATTTTTGTATGTATTGGGTAACATATAAACCATTCTCTCTCTCTCTCTCTCTCTCTCTCTCTCTCTCTCTCTCTCTCTCTCTCTCTCTCTCTCTCTCTCTCTCTGTGTGTGTCAGTCTCTTTCCCAGTGACAGGAATCTGTATAACTCATCTCCGGGAGCAATTATATACATTTTTAATATTTTCGTTCCCTGAAGCATGCCCATAAAATACCCATTGGGTCATATTTATATGGAACCTATGAACATTGCGCAGACATATTGTTTTCGTTTTTCTATAGACTCCCCCACAAAACTGATATACATTTTCATTACTTTTTATTACTTACTCGGCGTAACGAGCACCTACGTGTATAGAGAGCGGGCCCGTTTTTATTTTCGGGGGATTACGGTGGGGAAATCACCGTTTCCACTTGAGCGAATTTATTTTTTTTTTTATAAAGGTAAACCATTATTCTTTTATTGATGAGATGAATATTATCAGGTTTTTTCGAAAGGTCAGGATGAACATATTTCCGATTTTATCGTCGGGCCGAATCGGAGGAAATGACCTCCCGTGACTGATAGGCTTAATCCTCCTCTTTTTTTAAATTCTGGAAAAGAGAATAACTTAACAGTGTTTGCTGAAACTGATATTTTTACCTTTTTTCGTTTTGCTACATTTAGCATACATGGAGCTTCTATCGAAAGTCCAAATTATGAATATTCGTCCGATGTGGGAAATATAATAACTTTGTCATGTTTGTTAAAACTTTCCAAAAGTCCAAGTTATGGATGTTCGTAGTAAGATCTCAGGAAGATATATATATATATATGAACGCGGCTGGCGGGCGACAACACATGCTTAGCCGAAATTCAAAGACAGATAAAGCCCCTCGGTGACATTGAGCACCGACACCTCCCTAGGAATCTCCCGCCGGAGTGACATTGACGATTGGCCGGCCGATCAGGTCCTCAGACAAGCTCTAATCAACAGCTAATCAAGGTGCGATCTCGACGCTTTGACGTTTAGCGCTGACGCCTTCATTAAATCCGGGTTGTAAAACGGGAAGGAGGTTGGACGGTGGAACTGCTGTAGTTCCTGGATATTAAACTAAAGAATCAGGGGGACTTTTGATGGCTTGATGAGTTCAGTCGGGTCCTTGTATCTTTTATGTTACGTAACCAGGATTTTTTTTTATATCTTGATGAGTTCAGCAAAGTCTTTTATGCCTTTTCACATTTTTGAAATTTTTTTTTGCCGTAGGTTGTATTTTTTATGTTACGTAACCAGGATTTTTTTTTTGTATCGTGATGAGTTCAGCCGGGTCTTTTATGGTGTTCCACATTTTTGAAAAAATTTTCTGCCATAGGTTGTATTTTTTATGTTACGTAACCGGGATTTTTTATTTTTCGCATCTTGATGAGTTCAGCAAAGTCTTTTACGCCGTTTCACATTTTTGAAAAATTTCCTGCCTAGGTTATGTTTTATGTTACGTAACCTCGTAGGGGCTGTAATAAAAAATGCGAGTCATGTAAAATTTATAAATAACTTTGCCGCTGATTTATGTTTATATATATTTTTTTTTCACCAAACACCTGTTTCCCCTTTTGGGGGGGGGGGCGCCAGGAGGGTAATGCCTTTGGTGTCTTAGCAAGTGTTTAATGGCGAAGTTTCTAGCCGTACACGCTATTATCTTGACCCCAGCAGGCGCTGATATTCCCTAACAGCTGGGTGGACTGGTGAGCGGTAGGCGAGAAGCACTCCGCGGCTAAGCAGACTCAGGCTGGGTGATGCACCACTGAGCCATGGTATCCACAGTGGCTGATGGCACGTTTTCTATGTGGGCAGTGTGTTTTTAAGAATTTTCATGAATGCCACATATCCACGTACCAAGCGTCAAGTATGTTTGTGTACACGGATTTAAGTTTAATTTCAGTCGTAATTGGAATGTCTAACGAATGTAGAGATATCGTTTAAGAAAAGCAATTAAGCAAAACTATGGAGTCTACTAAAACACATAATGAATGACCTTCACATGGTGCCTATATTCAGTCATTAGCACTGACACTTCATTTTGGCAATTGAAATCCTGGGGGGGGGGGAGTCGAGTATGGGTGTATATGGACAGCCTGGTCCCTTCGTCTTTTAGCAATACCATCTATACCTCCGATCGTTTTCAAAATTTGGTTTTTAGCCAAAGGTTGCATATTGAAGTTCAGACGAAGCATTTACTGTAGACATTTGATTTTGATTTATCTAATGATTCTAACTGGATCTGTCATGGTCTTGACCTTTCTCAAGTTCCTTGTTGGATGAGTCGGTAGAGTTCTCGGCTAGCACTCTGCTAGGCCCGAGTTCGAGTCTCCGGCCGGATAATGAAGAATTAGAGGAATTTATTTCTGGTGATAGAAATTCATTTCTCGGTATAATGTGGTTCGGATTCCACAATAAGCGGTAGGTCCCGTTGCTAGGTAACCAGTTGGTTCTTAGCCACGTAAAATAAGTCTGATCCTTCGGGCCAGCCCTAGGGGAGCTGTTAAACAGCTCAGTGGTCAGGTTAAACCAAGGTATACTTAACTTTTGACCTTTCTCAATAGATGAACTTTGCCAGTTTTGAGCCCAAACAGATGCTTCACCTGCCATTAGTCGATTGCTGTCGTTTCACAAGATATCAAGAGATCCTGAATGGAGCAAAATATGCAGAAATTCATAGTCAAGTAGATTCTAGAACTATCAGTGTTACTATTAAGCATAATGATGCTTTTGTCGTCCGCTCTGGTGCATTGACCTTCCATAATGCTATCTAGATGCCACTTGGAAGTTGCTAGGTGTGTCTGTATAAACGAGTAGAGTAAATGAGTGTTGGATAAATTAACCCAACAGAAAATAGCTTTCCATAGGGAATAATGCAATAGATTGTATCGTGTTATGACATAACCAGCCTAAGCTTAGAACCAGCTACACCAATTATTGTGATGGCAAGAGATAAAACCAGGAACATTTTTGAACAGTGAAAGGGAAGAACATTATTTTTATCTGAACGTGGATAGAAATGGGAATCATCAAACACACACATATTTCTTGTATATGCCTCTAATTCAATATATATATATATATATATATATATATATATATATATATATATATATATATATATATATATATGTATATGTAATATATATAATATAAATTATATATATATATATATATATAATATATATATATATATATATATATATATATATATATATATATATATATATATACATATATATATGACTGTGAAATGTTTTCTGTTAAAACAGAATTCCATCAGTATAAGGAGCCCATAAAAACGCCAAAATGTAGAGAGTAGTGCTATATTTCAGAGACCAACTGTCTCTCTGTTCAGGCAGAGACAGTTGGTCTCTGAAATATATCACTTACTTTTTACATTTTGGCGTTTTTATGGGCTTATATATATATATATATATATATATATATATATATATATATATATATATATATATATATATATATATATATATATACATTGAGAGAGAGAGAGAGAGAGAGAGAGAGAGAGAGAGAGAGAGAGAGAGAGAGAGAGCATCAGTAAAATCTCATTGAAAATGTGTGACATCTGAGTAAATTTTTATTTTTAAATCTTGAATCTGAATAGCTCCAGTCACTGCCCTTCTTAGATAAAACAAACAATTTGATCATATTTGCTTTCATTATTTATGTAGTCAGTGTTGCGTACCTTCGTTTTAGAAATAATTAACGTCTTAAAATTGTGTTTATACTCATTCTAATTAATTTACATGTACACTAGATTTTATCTGCCCTGCAAAGAAGTCAGCAGTGTTTAAACAACTTCCCAATTGAATGTCACTTACAAACGCATCAAGTATATTTCTTGTTAAAGATTTTCCGATAGCTAAACGCGGAGCTCCTTACACGTAGATTATATGTATTACGCACACAAATCAAACGTGTTTCTGTACGTGTATGAAACGGTTAACGGGCAAAAAGGGTTCACGCCAAGATCTGGCAGGCACTGGAAGCGTTGTTGTGGCAGTAGGCGTTGTCTAGGGATTTTCTTTGGTGTCACCCTTGAAATGGAAAGAGACGTAATGTTTTATATCTACTATATATATATATATATATATATATATATATATATATATATATATATATAAAAGTTTATGTTTATATACAGTATACACATACAAATATCTATATATACACACAAAGACATACACATATATAGCGTATGTATATAATATACATATATATATACATATATATGTGTGTGTATCATGTAATGTCATATGATACTGTATGAAATACACAGACACTACCAAAACAGATGCAGTATAATTGGCCAGCTAATTGTAACACGGGAAGCGATAGTAACTGACGAGACAGTTTTACACCTGAAACGGTGAAGATGATTATAATATAAATTAGTTGGCTCGAGTAATGTATGAAAGTATCGCGAGAGGTAGAACAAAAGTGACTATGATACAATGTCATGATAAGAGTGAAAAACGTCCAACAAAAAAATATATATAAATACATAATGATATAACTGCATATGTATGTATGTATATGTATATATATATATATATATATATATATATATATATATATATATATATATATATTCATCTAAAATCATGCACTTTCAAATACATGCCCCACGTGATAGCAGTTATGTTGTCATGAGACCAAAAGAAAGCCAGGGAGACGTAATAATGAAAGTTATTACGGAAACTGTCGATGTGGATACGAACGGAATGAGATAGATAGGCTTGTCACAGAATAAACGAGGAAATGAAGAAAATAAACGATCACTGAAAAAATAATCACCATGGGTGTCAAGTTGGGCTACTGAATATATAGATAGAATAAAAAAAGGGTATAAGTTATTGAGGTGAGATTTTTGGCGTTACAGTCCTTGCCGAGTAGATAGGCGGAAATGTAATACATATATGTATATATGTATATATATATAACATATATGTATGTGATATATATATATATATATATATATATATATATATATATATATATATATATATATATATATATATATATATATAAATGTCTGACCCACATCATGATCGAACCCAGGTCTTCCAATTGAAGGCAAGGGCGCTGCCCACTAGGCCATACAAGCCATAAAAGAAGTTGGAACCTGAGTGCCACTGCACTTCTTTTATGACTTGTATGGCCTAGTGGGCGGCGCCCTTGCCTTCACTTGAAAGGCCTGGGTTCGATCTTGATGTGAGTCAGAAATTTAATTCTGTTCCACACGTGATTGTGTGTTGATTATTTCTATGTAAATGTGTGTATATATATGTATATATATATATATTTATATATATATTATATATATTTATATTGAGAGAGAGAGAGAGAGAGAGAGAGAGAGAGAGAGAGAGAGAGAGAGAGAGAGAGAGGTATAGATAATTAACAAATCTGAGGACTATTTCTTGACATTTAGAAGACTTAACAATCACATCGATGATGGATATGAATAATACTGCAAGGTACAAAATTTAATATACTAACACAGAAAAGCTTCTTTGTCCACTTCCAAAGCAAAGTAACGACGACCTATTGTGCAGAAAACACCGAAAACAACAGAGACCACCAGAGGGGGCCCCCTGTTATAATAGCAGCAAA
>NC_089761.1:30148143-30155643 GCF_040412425.1 Macrobrachium rosenbergii | reverse complement strand
TTTTTTAATTTCGTTCAACATGTGTGCGACGTTATTCTACATTTCACAATGCAATATTTTTTTTTTCGTTCGTTTTGTTCGTAACACTTTTTTTTTCACTTTCATTACGATGATACTGTATTTTTCACGGTCCTTCGTTTTGTTCTTATCCCCCCACCCCCCTTCCAACTTCGTTGCGTTTTGTATTCAAATTACTACTGGGCGTCGTTATTGTATTTTATACATTGCTTCACACATTCGTTAATTTTTTTTTCACTTTCCTTCACTGCGTCGATATCGCTTTTTTTCCCACTTACTTTCACCTCGGTAACACTTTATTTTTCATTGTGCTTCACTGCTTCTTTCTATTCTTTATTTTTTTTACATTTTCATTTTGCAGGTCGTTTTTGCATTTTTCACATTCCTTCACTGCTTCGTAATTTTTTATTCACTCCCTTTCACTGGGGCTTCATTTTAGTTATTTGTCTATTGTGCGTTTTTTTTTTTTTTAACTATTCACTCCTTTACCGCGTAGTTTCCTTCACTGCCCCTTTATTTTTTCATTCTCCTTGCAGCGTTGTTATTGTGTTTTTGTTCACTTTTTATTGCCTTTTTATTTATCTTTTGTTTTTTTAATTTCCTTCACAGCGTTCTTTTTTTTTTTAACTTTATTTTCATTTTATGCGTCTTTTATTTTTGCGTTCTTCTCAACACTTTCGCTGTGTGGTTTTTTGCAGTTTTCCTCTTATTCTTCACTTTGCGATGTCTGCATCTTTTTCTTGTCGTCACGCCGTCATCATCGCCTCGTTAACTTCACATTTCTTGGTTGTTTGTATTTTTTTATTCTTCCGTTTTTCTCACTACGTCATCATTGCCTTGTTAACTTTCCATTACTCGGTTTTGTATATTGTATTTTTTTCCATTTCGTCACCTCTGTATTTTGTATCTTTGTTTTTCCCTTTTCGTCACGTCTGTGTTTTGTATCTTTTTATTTTTTTTTCCTTTTCGTTACTTCTGTATTTTGTATTTTTTTTATTCTTCCCATTCCACCACCTCTGTATTTTGTAGCTTTGATTTTTCCCTTTTCGTCCCTTCTGTATTTTGTATCTTTATTTTTTTCTCCTCGTCACTTCTGTATTTTGTATTTTTTTAATTCTTCCCATTCCGCCACTTCTGTATTTAGTATCTTTTTATTCTTCCCATTCCGCCACTTCTGTATTTTGTATTTTGTTTATTCTTCCCATTACGTCACTTCTGTATTTTGTATCTTTTTATTCTTCCCATTCCGCCACGTCTGTATTTTGTATCTTTTTATTCCTCCCATTCCGCCACTTCTGTATTTTGTATCTTTGATTTTTCCCTTTTCGTCACTCCGCCATCACTGCCTTGTTGGCTTTCACTTACTTCGTTATTTTGCATTTTTATATTTATTCCCCGTCACTGCTACATTGCTGTCCTCTTTCACTCCCCAACCTTTCGTTTTTCCCGGCACCAGCGTTCATCATATTCAAGAATTAAGACAAAATGGCAGGCGGGCCTGAACCGACTGGGTTTCATGCGCAATTCGTCCCGTTTATTTGACTTTTCCCATTAAACTTTTTACCGTTAGTTCGACAGAAAATGCGCCCCGTATTGATGAAAGCGCTGCTGACATTAAAAGTCGCTCTCTCTCTCTCTCTCTCTCTCTCTCTCTCTCTCTCTCTCTCTCTCTCTCTCTCTCTCTCTCTCTCTCTCTCTCTCTTTTTGTCTATAAATATATGTATGTATATATATATATATATATATATATATATATATATATATATATATATATATACATATATGTGTGTGTCTGTTGATGTGCTTGCAAATATGTATACTTCTTGTGCATGTATATTTCCATTTGATTGCTCTAATTTTATGTACTCTGTAATATATATGTATGTATACATACATACATACATACATACATACATACATACATACATACTTACATACATACATACGTACATATATATATAAATATATATTACACTTTTATACATGTATGTATGTATGTATGTATGTAACGTAAAAAATATATACACGTATACATAAATACATACATATATCTATAAATATATACGTATATGTATAGGTATATGTAATTAGTTTTCTAGCAATATCTTAAGAAATGTTAACGACATATGACTGGGAATATCATCGTGCTGTTAATATCTTGCATTCCATTACTTGGTGTAGTAATTTTCCATCTATTACGTCTCCTCAAAATAATAACTAAATACATGTCTGGAAATTCGCCAGTGGCGGGTCGTCGCTTTTGGAATAAGGTCGCTCATTGTCGGAGCGGCATTCCCGTTCCTCGTTTGGGGCTTCCGGAAATAATTTGGCAAATCACTTGGAACACTTTTTAGTTTTCCGTAAAAGAAAACTATTGTGCCGGCTTTGTCTGTCCGTCCGCATTTTTTCCCTGTCCGCGCTTTTTCTGACTGCACGTTTTCTGTCCGCGCTTTTTCTGTCCGCACTTTTTCTGCTTGCACTTTTTCTGTCCGCACTTTTTTCTGTCCGCACTTTTTCTGTCCGCCTTCAGACCTTAAAAACAGGTGAGGCTAGAGGGTTGCAAATTGGCATGTTGATCATCCAACCTCCAGTCATCAACATACCAAATTGCAGCTCTCTAGCCTCAGTAGTTTTGATTTTATTTAAGGTTAAAGTTAGCCATGATCGTGCATCTAGCAACGCTATAAGACAGGCCACCACCGGGCAGTGCCCGAAAGTTTCACGGGCCTCGGCTCATACAGCATTATACGCTGTACAGAAAACTCGATTTTGTACTTTTTTTTTTAACGTTTTCTTTTTTAAAAATATTTGATTTAATTATTTCCGCACTCATCTCCTTTGAAGCAGGTCTTGGCCAAGTTGATTTAACCCTTGAGTGTGTATAATAACCATTCTTAATGGAATACACTCAATAAAGTATAAGTAAAATTAAGAAATTAATTGTCTTTGTTAGTTTGCTAGCGGCGGATCGGGAGTCTTCGACGCGATAATCTTTACCTGTCTCAAAAATGACCGGTTGCATGTCCTTTTTAACCAAGTCCGCTGCTTTACCACTGTGCTGATAAACATGCACGAAAACCCGAAGTCACACTGGGTGGCTTTGTCAATAAATGAAATCTGTGATTTAACTTGAATCGTAGATCACATGTTTATCGATTGTGGCGCGGACTGATCGAAGTCAGTTCATGATTAAATACTTCATAAAAAAGAATTGACTCTCTCTCTCTCTCTCTCTCTCTCTCTCTCTCTCTCTCTTTCTCTCTCTCTCTCTTTCTCTCTCTCTCTCTCACACACACACACACACACACACACAGACACACACACACACACACACACACACACACACACACACTACTCCTACTTTTTATTTCCATTCCTCTGTGACCAGTTTTTAGACTGTTGTATCCCCAAAAACTTCTTATTCGTCAAACTGGGTATTTTTCTTTTTCCCAGTGTGCGCTTTCAGCTTCTGCTGTTTGTTTGTTCTTCTTATGACGTTATTATAAGTTCCTGCATGCGTACCGTTACAAAGGTTTCACCATCATTTAAATCTTTATGTATTTAATACGTACCGTCCAGTCCGTACCGCCTCAACGTTTATCTCATATGTACTTGTCTGTGTGTGTGTATAAATATTATATATATATATATATATATATATATATATATATATATATATATATATGTATGTATATATATATATATATATACATATATATGTATATATAAAACATGGTGGTCGGTCAGTGATTATCGTTGTTCCTGCACGGGTTCACGGTTCGAATCCTCCCTGGGAAGAAGCACTTACCAATTATATTCCTTGGATTCAACAATCCAAAGGTATAGTGAATGGGATATTAATATATTTATATATATATATATATATATATATATATATATATATATATATATATATATATATATATTAGTATTGCGTGTGTGTGCCTGTGTACGTACTCATGTGTTTTGTGTGCGCGATTGTGTGTATTTATATTTTCAGTTATCTAACTAGTAAGGCTGATATAGATACTCGTTCATTTGAAGCAGGTACGCAAAAGACAAAATGCTAAAGAGTGCTACTGCACAAAAGACTTAAAACGCAAGAACGCTTCAGATACCGAATCATAATAAAAGAGAGAGAGAGAGAGAGAGAGAGAGAGAGAGAGAGAAGAAGAAGAAGAAGAATGGAGGCAACGAATTGCAGAGACACAAATGGGTATTATCCTTGGAAGCCATAAGTAAGGGAGATATTGTCCCTTCCCTAAAAATAATGCGCCCCCTCCCCCTCTCCCTCCCCCCCAGTCTTTTCCCGCACCCTAAACCCGAGAAATATTTACACATAAAATTAAACATTAGATCGAATCTGTGTACAAAGATTATAGGCAATTTCCCTTAAGGATATTAGAGATTGATATCAGTGTCGTATTTCTGCCATATTTAAATCTGGATGTATTTATGCGTGTTTACTCTCCTTGTTCTCTCTCTCTCTCTCTCTCTCCTTTTTTTTATTTATTATTCATGGCACAATTCCAGTTTCCTTGTATTTGGTTTATTTCGCTTGAGAGGAATGGGAGGAGAAATGTGTTGGTGTCGACAGGAACGAGGTAGGAAGAGTGGCATCTCAGGAAGTGAAATATGTTTTTGGGGGGATAAGCGCACGTGCATGCGAATGTATACTCAGAGAGGTCTGTCAGTCTACCTGTCTGTCTGTCTGTATGTATATGTATATAATATATATACATATATATATCTATATGTATATATATCACACATTAGCGCAGGTGAAAAGTAAGAGACGGGGTGTAGGTCCTGACCGGTTTCGACTTTATTTCCAAGCCATTGGAACTCTCTTATTTTTCACCTGTGGTAATGTGTGATAAAATAGATCACAAACAAAAGTGATTATAATCATCATATATATATATATATATATATATATATATATATATATATATATATATATATATATATATATATATATATATATACTTACAAAGTAAACCATTTACCTTAATGCCCCGTTTGGCCCAGGTATGAACAAGAAAGAATGGTCGCTGCTTCTGTATTCAAGCGTTAACTGCTGGATAGCGATGAATTCCCTGCGCAGCAAATTTTCACAAAATTGGTCGAGTCATACATTAGCTGGCCGTTCAACCTCCTACACAAGGCTTTTCTTTTCCAGTTCATATATCCAACACTTTGTGTCTCCATCCCCTTCTTCCTCATAAAGCTTTTCACCATATTCTGTCATTCTGTCACTATTATCTTCCATTCTTTCCGTATGACCAGTCTCAAACCAAGGCGAACCATACTTTCTCACTTACGTTAACCTTCGCTACCCTTCTATTTATCTACACAATTTTTTCATTCGTTTCTTCTTATTCATCATACATTACACAACCATTTAATCTTACCAAGTTGGACCACTTTTCCGTCATTGATATTCAGCATCCACACTTCACATCGATAAAGGAGAGTTGGCTTAACTTTTACTTCATATATTTCAATTTTGGCTTCCATAGACTCCTCAAGTTAGTTCCTAATCTTCTACAAATGGCATGCTACCATCGTTATTTTATCTTTTCCGTCATTCGTTTTATTTATTTCTTATTTTATTCCATCTCTAAGCGAATAAAAACTAAGCATAGCTTACTTTCAACTTGAGATATTTGTTTAGCCCTAAATGGGTCTGAAAATTATGTGATGCTCAATTCTGAGCATTTTGTACGTTTGCAAATTTACATATATTTTAATCTTGTTCTGCTGTGTCATGCAAAGAAATAAATATAAATAAGAAAGGAAGAATTGTCTGCTAAATACGAGTTCTGTTACTTATCGTAAATATCTGAGAGGAACACGCGTGTCAATAAACCCACTTGTGTGGTGTTAGCAAAACAACTTGTCATCACCTACCTATCTCAGGTAGAAAGAAAAAAAATATATATATATATATATATACACTGTATATATATATATATATGTATATATATATATATATATATATATATATATATATATATATATATATATGAAAGATTGGTAGAACAACTAATGTTCTTCCCTCACATACCTGATAATGTACAGTAATAATTATGAAACATTGTACAATGAAGAGCAGCTGGAACGATACGTGTCTGTCTGTCATTTTAGAGGAAAGTGGCATGGCAAATGGTAGAAATATATATATATATATATATATATATATATATATATATATATATATATATATATATATATATATATATATGAGAGAGAGAGAGAGAGAGAGAGAGAGAGAGAGAGAGAGAGAGAGAGAGAGAGAGAGAGAGAGAGAGAGAGAGAGAGATGTTACACAACCACAGAAAAAGTGTAAAGTTTCAAAAGCAAAGACAGGAGAAATGGTGAAAGAAATAGTTAAAATATCGTATATAATACTTCGATGTATATATATATATATACATATATATATATATTTAAATATGTGTATATATATGTATATTTATATACACACACACACTTACACACATATATGGATATTCTACAAACTTGAAGATTTAGAAGATTGGAAATATCTACAGCAGTCAGGATGATTGTTAGGGATCATGTCCTTTTCAGATTTTCTGATTCATCATACTTAGACTTTACCTCCAGATTGAGAGTGCTGTGTTGAAGACTGAACCCTTCATTTTTCGTTCGTTATGTGGCAGTGAAAATTATATCCATGTTGTGAGTCTTTTAACATAGTTTTAACCAAAATGTTAACATATTTTAACATACATGAACTTCTTTTGCGGCGAAGCATTCATGAAAAGGAGAATAACATTCTCGCAAACGACTAACAAAAAGAAAAAAAGTAAGCGCACAGCGTTTTGGTGTAAAGATGTTGAGAGAGAGAGAGAGAGAGAGAGAGAGAGAGAGAGAATGCGAACTCTTAAAGAGCCAATATAAATGAGGGATGGGATGATGCGAGAGACACAGAGAAAATAAATTTCCCGGCTAATGAGCAAAGCTGGTGGTAAAATCATCATTAATAAGGGAGCAAAGGTATAAGGAACTAAGGCGAGATTTACGGTGATCGGATGGAGGAGAGAGATTGGTCAGATAACAGGGGAAGGAAGAGTCCATGTTCACTGTGATGACGGACTTAATGACTTGTGGACTTGTGAGAGAGAGAGAGAGAGAGAGAGAGAGAGAGATGAAAACTGGATGGGCGCAAGAATATCTTTGCGGACGAACAGACAGAGAGAGAGAAGAGAGAGAGAGAGAGAGAGAGAGACACACACACACACAAACACACACACTTACAAAGAGAGAGAGAGAGAGAGAGAGAGAGAGAGATGATAGAAAACATGGTGGGCGCTAGAATATCATTACAGACAAGCAAAGAGAGAGAGAGAAGAGAGAGAGAAGGCTGAAAACAGAATAAGCGCAAAGAGTAATATTACGGAGAGATTGGCGCAAGAATAATCAGAATAAAACAAAGAGAGAGAGAGAGAGAGAGAG
>NC_089761.1:30140643-30143143 GCF_040412425.1 Macrobrachium rosenbergii | reverse complement strand
CTTGTCTATGCAATGTCATTGTTTTAGTTTTTCTTGTTTGCGCAATGTCAGTGTTTTAGGTTTTCTTGTCTACGTAATGTCAGGGTTTTAGGTTTTCTTGTCTGCGCAATGTCAGTGTTTTAGGTTTTCTTGTCTACGTAATGTCAGTGTTTTAGGTTTTCTTGTCTACGTAATGTCAGTGTTTTAGGTTTTCTTGTCTACGCAATATCAGTGTTTTAGATTTTCTTGTCTACGCAATATCAGTGTTTTAGGTTCTCTTCTTTGCCCATTGTCAGCGTTTCAAGTTCCGTCGTTTATCTATAGGTCCTTGATGAGAAACCTGTAGTGGTAAAAACACGTCTTTCTCTCTCTCTCTCTCTTTTCAGAAACCAGATGTCAGCTGCACAACCCACACACACGTCCCAAGAGCTGCTGCCAGGTAGGTAACACCTAAGCGCTTATCTTCTTCAGGTATTATGCATGTACATGTGTGTATATCATTATACAAAATTAAGGGGTTATACTGAGATGAGAGTAATTGGGACACAGGCGGATGATTGACAGTGATTGACTTCTGCGAATTAATGAGCCTTCCTATTTATTTGCCTCGTACGTTATGAGATGCTGTGTTATGTTATTATAATAATAATTCTCGTTATTATTTTTACGGTTCGGGGACTCTTATCAAATCTGGTAATTATTAGATAAATATTAGCTACCAGTAATTTTCGACTAATATTGGTCCACCAGTCAAAAACAAAATCGGATGGAATATATGCTGTACCCAACGCTCCCTTGAGCTTATTGAACATTATGACCGTAATGCCGTCTTGAATTTGAATGGCATAGGGGACTTTCCCCAAACTTTTCTCTTAGAAAGTGGAAAGAATGCTGTCGGATGTAGTACGTCAGTAATGTATGTCGTTAACACCAAGCTATTTAACTGTGAGACTGAGCGGTGGGACAAAATTTTGAAATATATTGCAAGACTTTCGTCTAATAAATATCGTTATTCGCTGGTTCTCTCTCTCTCTCTCTCTCTCTCTCTCTCTCTCTCTCTCTCTCTCTCTCTCTCTCTCTCTCTCTCCGTCACACACACACACAAACAAACTTTATCTTATTATAAAATGTAAAGTGCAGACTACCGTGTTATTAAATACTCAAACACACACATACACACGCACGCTCATATATATATATATATATATATATATATATATATATATATATATATATATATATTTATTATATATATATATATATATATATGTGTGTGTGCATTCATGTGATGCGTGTACGCGCGCGCTCGTTCGTGTAATTAGTTTGGCGAAGAAAAGTGAGTCGTACCTCAAAGTAAGCAGAGAGAGAGAGAGAGAGAGAGAGAGAGAGAGAGAGAGAGAGAGAGAGAGAGAAGATGAGGAGGACGCGGAGGGGTAATACCTCATTTTTAAGTTTACGCATACATAAATCTCCTTGGCTAATTGGTGTTAATAATTATAACCCTGACCTAATGACTGGCATTAGCGAAAATGTTTCCGAATTATGTGCTCGTTGATGGGGTGAGTGATGGCGGCCCCCCCTCCCCACTTCCCCCCCCTCTTCCTTCTTTCCGAAGGAGAGAGAGAGAGGTGGGAGAGAGAGGGAGGGTGCGATAGGAAAGGAAGTAAAGATGGGAAGGAAAGAGGGAAGATACTGAAGATGGTGATGATTGTGATGAATGGACGAAAGGTAAAGAAGATGCTGTGAGGGAAGATTGCGAGATCTGAGTTGAAGAAGATTAGGGTTAAGGAAAATTTTTTGTGGTGATTAACTCAGTCTGTATTTCGTATTTTTTTTTGTGTGTGTGCGTATCTTGTCTTGTATTTAAACTACTGGAATATAGTTTATTTGTGATACAGTCGCTACGGCGCTGGTCTAGTCAGAGCTTGGATGGGTGACCAGCAGTGAACCCAGACTCAGTTGGTACGAATGCACCATTGACTGTGTGTGGGGTTTTGGGCACTGGGCTAGCAAACCCTTCTAAAATATTAGTCTTTAGGAATTTGTAATAGACCCTAGGAATCTAGGGTGAGAGGCAGTGTGTCACAGTTAAAACCAAGAATTCAACAAAGTGAATCATCATGTATCTATAAGGACTGATTGATTTGCCATGCGCACTGGCATCAAATATGTGGGTAGTTGGTACTGTATAATTTTTACCAGTCGTTCATTACAGGTATTAAACGAAAATAATCTGCCAATTAAACCTGATTTCAAGGGTGAACAAAATTTAAAACATGGTATTATCATACTCGCGGGAGTAAAACCTATCAATAAATAATTTTGCAGACGTTTCAAGAGAAAGTTTTCAAACATGGAAACAATTTAAATATGCCTTTTCATAGCTACTGCGAAGGTAACTTAATGTTTAACTTGCATAATGTTTTTCTGCTCAGTCCTATAATTTTTTATGTAATGATTTTTTATTTTGTTTCCTACTTAATACTTCAACGTAGATGCAACGTTAAGATGTTTTTCACGA
>NC_089761.1:30115643-30138143 GCF_040412425.1 Macrobrachium rosenbergii | reverse complement strand
ACATTTAACGGAATATATCTGTATTACCAAGGCAATATTTCACGGGATAAATCTGTACTACCAAGGAAATATTTCACGGAACAAATCTGTATTACCAAGACATTATTTAAAGGAATAAATCTGTATTACGGAGACCTTATTTAAAGGAATAAATCTGTATTACCAAAACAGTATTTTTAACGGAATATATTTGTAATACCAAGACAATATTTCACGGAATAAATCTGTATTACCAAGACATTATTTAAAGAAATAAATCTGTATTACCGAGACTTTATTTAAAGGAATAAATCTGTATTACCAAAACTATTTTTAACGGAATATATCTGTATTACCAAGACGATATTTCACGGAATAAATCTGTATTACCAAGACATTATTTAAAGAAATAAATCTGTATTACCGAGACATTATTTAAAGGAATAAATCTGTATTACCAAGACAATATTCCACGGATATATCTGTATTACAAAGACAACATTTTCAACGGAATATATCTGTAATACCAAGGCAATATTTCACGGAATAAATCTGTATTACCAAGACCCAACATGATGTCTAAAAAAGTAAAAGAAAGTGCTTCCTGGGAACAGTTTACCGAAATGCCGAGAGGTGGTTAAAGTATTGACTGATGCTGCTCATCTCTCCCGATCATGTCCTGGAATTATTATTATTCAGTAACCCCAAATGATTTCCCAAACAGAGGTAATGCATTATTGCCTCCAGGTTCACCCCCACCCCACCCCCTTTTTTTTTTTTTTTTTGCTTTTTTTGCTTTTTTTTCGTCACGGTCACATGAGAAGGTTGGATCATTAGCACGTCACTCATTTAATGAATTAAGCGATGTCTGACTACTCTGTTATGTTCCGCTCGTATTCACACTGAATTTTTTTTTTTTTGGGGCAGCCCTCTCCCGCCCCCGCCCCCGCCCCTCCCTTTCCCCTGACCCACTCCCTCTCTCCTCCCCACCCCTAAAAAAAAAAAGCTGAAAAAAGGAAAGATTTTGTTTTCTAGACTCGGGTAATTTAAATAACTTGTTGTTTCCACGTTTCACGAAAAAATAATGAATATTTTGGCGATGACATTTGATGGATACTTTTAATCAAGAAAAATATGATCCAATTAAGCAAAAATATTGCTTGCATCACGGTTATTAATTAGAGTTGAGGGGGTACTTGGTAATTATATGACATAATTAATTCGTAATTGAAACTGGGATTACAATATTTCCTGACATGTCTGGAATTAAACCATAAAGTTTCAACTCCCGAATTAAGTTGTAATTCCCGCGAGGAGCGAATCCTTAGTTTTTGACGTTTTAGAAAAAAGTAAAAATAAATAAATAAATCAGGTTTTAGTTGACGGCAGGGAGTCAGGCAGGTATCATGGAAATTGAGGCACGTTGCGTTATGCAAAGAATTCATTTCATTTTTTAGCCGCGGAGAATGCTGATTATGCCCGACTCGCTAATGGTTTCCACTCAGTTGGCGATAAATGGAATCTTTTGTGTGCGCTGCTGGCATCCGTATGTTTTGGATCAGACGGTTAATTGTTGATTATAACAACTTTTGGAAAAGAAGATAAAGTTGAAAGTTGGTCGGCGGTGACAGTCTGTTGGAGCGAGCCTGACCGGTGATGGGCACGGTTGTTTAGTTGGTTTTGTAGACTGTTACAGCATGTTGCAGGCAATTTAGTTTTTGATTACAGTGCGTTACAGCAAGTACAGTTGTGGATTGTGTTCAGGTTGGTTTGTTCGAATATTACAGTACGATTTTATTTATTATTTAATTTTTTTTTTGGGGGGGGAGGGTAGCGCCCATTCGTTTTTAGGAAATTGGTTAGGCCTTCACCAAGGGTCGTTCAGTATAGCAAAGGATCTTTGACGAAAGATACCTTCTGCAAATGGATGATCGATAGATCGTGTCTGGTCGATGTCGATTGTTCGGCATCGATTTTATCTCGTACGTTGGAGATTCAGGTCGATGGTAACAGTATGTCCTCGAACCAAAACTGTGGGGCCCAGCAGAACCGTATAGTACGAAGGTTGCCCTATAAAAATACGAAGGTTACCCTTCGAATACGGTTGGATGGGGAAAATTTCGGCATAGGTTTTCAGTTGAGAAACTTTGTTCCTAGAAGGTCAAGGGTAAAAAGGACAGAATTGTGTAATATCCATTCGCTTTTGGAGGGGCAAGCCATTACATTTTGATTTCGTTCCATCCTCTCACTTCTGTTCGAAATTCCTCGATGCCCCAAGTGTCTTCGCGGAAGAGATTCCGTCTCCTTAATTCCGCATCAAAACAGACGCAAGAAGAAGCGCCCAGTTGCCATGTTCGCATCTCTTATCCTTTGTACGAAGGGGGACCTTCGAACTTCGTATCAGTTGCGTCGTTCTCAAAACTTATCAAAGGCTTCTTCTTCTTCTTCTTCTTCTTCTTCTTCTTCTTCTTCTTCTTCTGGGCGCATTTTCTCCTCCTTTATTTAGGACTCTCTGGATTTTCCCAAGCTTCATGTGCGTACTTGGGCACCTGATGGATTCTTGGGAGAAGATGAAAAGAGTTTAAGGAAGATGTGCCTGGAAAGTTTGGGTAAACAGAAGTCCGTCATTTGTAAGTTTTCGAACAAATTGGCGATTCAAGTTAATGTGTGTATGGATTATGATTTTGATATGTGCTTTAAAATACGAAAAATAGCCAATGAGTTTTGCCTTGATAATTGCATACAAATACATGACACTTGGAAAAAGTAAACACACAAATATATATACATATATATATATACATACACACACACACACACACACACACACACACACACACACACACACACATATATATATATATATATATATATATATATATATATATATATTATTACGCATTATATATACATACATACAAACACCCTCGTAGTCTAGTGGTTGCGACGTTCGGCCTACTAACTGGAGGGCAAAAGTTCGGATCCCCGGCAAGGACGGGGCAATGTAGGTACGTTCTTTTAAAACCTGTCGTGCCTCAGTTGACCTGCTCAGTGAATTAACTACTCGATTGTCAGACACCAACGTGGAGAAGGACGTGTTTTGCTAACTTGAATCTTTCCCTCTGCTACAGAGTTTTTGAGTTGTCTTCTTACTTCCGTGTCCTTTGACACTTATAGTCTTCCATCCTTCAAGTGGCGGGTTCATATCTCGCTTTGGGGTTAAATTCGGCTTTATTTGGTTTTACTTTATGTTTCTTGTTTCTGTCTTTTCAGATGTACATCCGGGCAATAAGATGCCTGTCGCAGTAGGCTTTGTATTTAGGAAACTATGTAAACAAGTTGTTCCTGCTTTTAAATTTTTATTTTTTTCTCAACATATCGCGTACGGTGAGATATAAGTTTTATTTATTTTTCCTTATTTCTCTTTCTAACATCTTTGAGTAGTGCAGACTTAGAACATAATTCAGTTTACTGTCATCTCTTTGACCCATTCGGATAGGAGATTAAGTTTAAAATGCTTCCATTGATTCCACATCTAGGTGTTCACTGGAGCAAGTCCGAAATAGCTGATGTTTCATTATTCATTTTTCACAAGATGATAAATTGTAACGATTGAATTTTCAGGCCAACACCTACGTTGCTATTACAAGAACGAAAGAGTCGATCAGATGATAATGAATATGCTTAGTTGAAAAAGTTCGCTTTCGAGAATTATTGTAGGCAAAGTAGAAGGCGTGTATTGTGCCTTTGGAATTGGTCCAGTGATCGAAAATGCTTTTGATTTCAGGTTCATCGGTTGGTAAAATACAGGTAAAACTGGGACTGTATTTTGTAGACTTTAGAACTGAATTTATTTGTTATATGAAGTGCATACGAATAGGGGATTTTCTTATCACGAATTGAATACGAAACAGTGAACTTGTTTTACAAAAGGACTACCTCATATCATAACACATGTGTGATTGAATAGAAAACGGGATCAATAAGCCTGAAAAAATAAAGGAAAAAAGCCTAATAATTCGAAACGTCGTATATGACGAGAGGAGATTGTGTTTGTATCAGATATTTTCGTCTTTTTAAATATTGCCTTCGTCAAGACATTATAACTTACGACAAGTTAGCACAAAACTATCACGATTTAATAAAACTATCACGATTTAATTGTAATAAGCAAAAGTCCACACGCGCTACTGCGGAGCCATCTGGCGTGGGAAAAAGAAAAAAAAAAGAAAGAAAAAGAAAAAAACTTGGAAGAAAACAGAATGCGTAACCCCAAACAAAACCGCCGTAAATGGAAGTTGCTACCGGTTTTGGGTTAAAAGGGGCCTATCAGCCAATCATCAGCTCGGCACCCGAGTAAAAATTATACATAATGCATATAATTATACCCCGTGAGATATATCTCTCAAAGCGAAAAGGAGTTGGGGTCCACTGGCATGCTAATTAATGGGGTTGAAATTTATATTGGCGATGACCACAATTTAAGCTGTACGGGAAAGGGAGGGAAGGAGAAGAGGGTGAGATATGGTGCCGCAATTAATGAGGGTAAAGGAAAATAAAGAGAGAGAAAAAAAAAGCGGAAAAGATAATAGAAGTTGGAGAGAAGATGGAAGAGAGATGTAGAAGGAACCGTTCCGGGAGATGTGTGTTTGTAATCTTCTGCAGAGCTGTTTTGTATGGAATGATATATTGCGATTTGAGTGCTTGAGTAAAATTAGGAAGGGTTTGTGCCATCCGTTGATAGATTCCATTGCAGCTCTTGGTAAAAATTACCTCAAATAAAAATAAAAATATGTAGTGGAATTTGAGACAGCGTTGAATTACTGACATAACTACTGTAGAGTTTCAGCTCGTTTGCGCCTCAGTTTTTCTTTTAAGAAAGCTTTGGTTAGTTAGTTTCATGAAATATTTCGTAAAGAATTGTGTGTCCTGATTTGCTGCGCTGTTAAAAATATTACAGGTTCGAGAGTAAAGCCTAAAAGTTGTAAGGCTTGTCAAGAGGTTAAGATCATATTTTGATAGAAACTTAGAGAAGATAAGCGCGAATACAGTAAGACAGGATTTTACAGGGACATGGCTTAAGGTTTCGTCTTGACCAGTTGCGTTCTTCGCTTTCACTGTAATAAATACGGAGAGAGAGAGAGAGAGAGAGAGAGAGAGAGAGAGAGAGAGAGAGAGAGAGTAGAGTATACCAATATTACTCTTCCTAGTGATATCGTCCATTTGTAAAAAAAAAATTCTCGGGTAAACCGATTACAACTGCGTTTTAAGTCATAGCTGGGAGGAATACACACGCACGTACATGCATACATGCGCGCGCACACATACACACACATACACGCACACACATATATATATATACGTATATATGTACATACATATATATAAATACACACATATATATATATGTGTGTGTGTGTGTTCTTGAGCGAATTTCATAGGCTTATACTTGTTAGTACTTTATTTTTAGATTATATTGATTTGGTAACATCATCCATTACTGATTTCATCACCCTTGTGTTAGTTTCTTAGTTCGGCGTAGAGTTTGTTTTTGTCTCTGGTAATTCTTTTCTATATTTGCCAGAAGAATTAGAGAACCCCTTCCCCCCCCTTTTTTTTTGGAAAGGTTTCAAGGAAATCGACCACGGTAAACTGATGCACCCTTTAAATTTTGAAAGTAAATCTAGCTGTTGTTTGATAGAAGCAACTTTTTGCTGGCGCGGACTCTTGGTTCTTGAACCACATTTCCTAAAATAGTTTTAAGAAAATTGAGTCATTTCTCAACTCTTGAGCTGCCCAGGAGTCAGGTCACCCAAAACCTTGAGGGCTAATTTGATTATGAAAACGCCACGGAATGTTTTTCGTTCTTGAGCTTTGGAACCAAGGATGACACTAAAATCGTTTTTTGAAATCTTCTCCGCCTTTATTCCAAAACTTCTCAATCACATACGTTTTTCACCAGCCTGTTGTCTCTCATTCCACCCACGTGACTAGACCACCTTAAAATAACCTCTTCCATCTTTTCATGCTTGACAGTCTTCTTGTATATTATTCATTCTTTTCATTTGTATTTTTACAATCTCTTTTTTCTCTATAAATACCAAGTAAAAATTTTTGATTTCAGTAGTTATTTTTTCTTACGTGTTATTCGGCATCAGAACTTCGCTCTGATATTTCGTAAATGCTTTCCACTGAAAACCAAGAAATCTGAATGAAACAAATAATGAAATTATATTTCCCAAGGTGGGATTTGAACTAACCCTGGTGTGCATATGTGTGTGTATGACTGATCAAACTGTTGAACAGCAATAAATAATTTTTAACTGATTCAGTAACCAGTTACTGTAGTTTTATTATTTGTGCGTGCTTCTATTCATAAGCTCCCCACCATCACAGAAAATAAAGCTAACACCATAGAAAACGGCGAAGTGGTTCGCTCCAGCATCAAAGAAAACGGGACATAGGTACGTTTATCATCATTGCTTTACTTGCCTGGATACTTGGGCGCAATCTTACACACGTACACACTTCCCCTCCCGGTCTTTCTCCTTCCCTCCTCCTCCACCTCCTCCTCCTCCTCCTCCTCCTCCTCCTCCTCCTCCTCCTCCTCCTCCTCCTCCTCCTCGCTCAGAGGTGGACCAGTCATTCCGGCCTTGACTAAACATCCTCATCGAAAGTCCTTTACTTCTTATAAGTGTAGCGTTATTTTAACTCGTATAGCCCCCGTTGGCCAAACTGATTAACGCCTAATAACTACCTGCTTGATTACACTCTTCTCTGAAGATAGGGTATTAACGGACCTACGATCATAGTTATTACTCCACCCCGGGTATTAGTGTCAGGCCCGGCATTTATCAACCTCAGATTGGCTCCATTTCGTAGGACTAATCACTGCAGACTTTTGGGGTTCGCTTATTATTATTATTATTATTATTATTATTATTATTATTATTATTATTATTATTATTATTATTATTTCGTTTGAATCGTGAGAACTGCATGCACCGGTTAATTATAATTACGGAAATTTTATGGCGATTTATAAAGATGTTCCTAAGGACACGGGGATTAAATGTTATATTTTAGGTTTTGCGAAGAAATGGCTCCAGATAACGATATTAAGAGGCTTTCACGTTTTAGTAAATGACCTTAATTTATGGTGGTTCTGAGAAATTCGAGACAAAAAGTATCTGACACATTCACACACAATAATATATATATATATATATATATATATATATATATATATATATATATAATATAATATATATATATATATATATATATATATATATATATATATATATATATATATATATATATATATATATATGTGTGTGTGTGTGTGTGTGTGTGTTTGTGTATATGTATGTGTCTATCTATCTATTTATATATACAGTATATAATATGTATATATATGTGTGTATATTTGGTATAGAATATATGTAATAAATATATAAATGTATATATATATTTATATTTATATACATATATATATATGTGCGTGTGTATATATATATACATATATACATATACATAAAGCAATAATATTTTCAGGGAACCGATTAAACAGTCTTGTTAAAAGATACTTTGCCCTAAAATTCTATGAAATTTTCAACCCGGTAGAATAAAGAACCTGTACGTACTGCCGCGGCGACGCAGACCTCCCCGAGGAGGTGGGGAGGGAGGGGGGGGAAAGGCGGGCGCCTCCGGTGAAAAATGCGTATGTCTTTAAGCGGCGTAAATCTTTCCACTTTGTTGTCACTCCGGCGGGAGGACTCTGCCCTTCATTGTGTAGCCTAGATGCCCCCGAGGAACGTAGTGTCTCACGGATGACGGGAGATGGATGATCTCATTGAAGACGGATGATCGCATGGCATGAACGTGGATGAATGTGATGACTGGGCGATTTCCGTAAAAAAAAAGAGAGGAAAAAAATTCGTCAAATTGAATTTATTGTAGTTTTGTGTGTTTTGCTTTTAACGGGCGCTTAGTTCTGGAAATGTTTTGTTTGCTTTCCCGACAGTCATTGAGTTCTTATATTTTCTCTAAACGGGTTTTTATTTATTTATTTATGTCCTTATTTCTCTATTTATATATTTGTTTACTTTATTTATTTATTTATTGGTTTGTCATATCATCTGCGGTATTATTTCAGCTAGACTTAAACCTATATTTGTCTCAGTGATTCTCGTTCTTTCAGAGAGAGAGAGAGAGAGAGAGAGAGAGAGAGAGAGAGAGAGAGAGAGAGAGAGAGAGAGAGAAAGGGAGGGGTTAAAGCTATATCCATTGCTTGGTTTGCTCGTCACGTCTCTAATATCTCCTCTTAATCACAATGAAAAATACCACGAGTATTTTTCACAGATATATATCATATGTACCTGTTATATTTATTGTGATTTTTTCCCTCCTATTCCTTAAGCCCCATAGCTTAGATAAATACTAGGTGTCACTCTTAGATGGAAATTATGCCTCTTGACTCGAAAACCAACAGATTTGATGATATGAGGAGAAACAGGACGTGGGTTATTGAGTTGCGGCTTAAAAGATGGGTTTTGGTGTTTTGCATTTCAGACAGATTCATAGATCGTCATCTGAGAGTCGATGTTTCCGAAAAATTGATCGCGTCGTAAAAATTAACTAATGAGCATATGTACCTCCACTCTTCGCCAAATTTTTTTCTTCAGTTGTTGAGATGTACTTGCTAAAACACACACACACACACACACACACACACACACACACACACACACACACACACACACACACAAACAGGCACGCACACGCAGAAAGCGGATGATTACAACTCTCTTCCATGTTCGTTTACAGAAGTAAATATAATATGCAAATTCGAAATTAACATTCCGTTCTACATGCACAATGAACTGTACCTTCTTGATGCAACACATTATGTAGATTACACAAAATGTAGAATACAGGGAATTAGTGTGAATTTTTTTTCATATTGGACGGAAAACGAAAAAAAAAAAAAAAAGACTAGTAAGTCCTTTTTGTCCTGTGACTCTTGTGTGGTTTCCTGTCGTAAATTTTTCTTTTCGTCTTCCTCCCAAAAAAGAGATAACGGGTTACGTCTCGCCTGAAAGAGGTATGACGGACGACGCTTTGCTTGTGATATATATTTGTATATATTATATAATATATACATAGATATCCAGTATATATATAGATATATATATGTATATATATATATACATATATACATATGAAATCTTTTATCACACCGTGATTTATATACAATCATGAAGCTACAAATGTCACTTAATATCAAATTCACGCTACCTCGGGAAGCGTGAATTTGATATTAAGCGACATTTGTAGCTTCATGATTATACATACATATATATATATATATATATATATATATATATATATATACAAATGTATATATATATATATATATATGTATATATAGTGTTAATCCAGTTATCTGTACAGCACTCACTATGAAACACAGTAGTAAGTTTAGAGATGGTATTAAGGCTTAGGTAAACAGCAGTGTGTTATTGATGCAGTCTGCAACACTTCCACTATGAGATCAGATCAGTTTCATATTTACTGATGAAATCTACATACTTCAACATCTGAATAAAATATGTGAATACTCATTATTTTACCGATCACTGTGCAGTATTGCAAACTGCAGACGAAAGTACGTAGACCTTCGTTAAAGTGATCGATCACTGTGCAGTATTGCAAACCGAAGAAGAAAATATAACCTTCTTTAAATTGATTGATCACTGTGCAGTATTGCAAATTGCAAGAGGCTGCCCAAACGTGAGAGAGTTACCTTCGCAAGAACCCTAATTTTCTTCAAGAAACTTATACATCCAGTCTCACTCAGTTACGACTTAGCATTACGTAATATCTTACAACAGTTGCCATGCAGTTTCCATGTCTTGTGCAAGACCCGTTTTACCGGTATTAACATAATAACCGTGTCGTTAATTTGAGTTGAGTTGACGTATATTTTTGCTTTTGGCGTTTTATCAATAATTAGTTGTATAGAATGTGTAGGGCATTAATGTTTATGCTCTCCATTTGATGACAATAAGGTCTGATTTATACAGTCGTCTAATTGATTTGCATTAAATTTTCATTTTAGGTCTCTCTCTCTCTCTCTCTCTCTCTCTCTCTCTCTCTCTCTCTCTCTCTCTCTTGATTTCTTTGCACCTAGGCTGGATAAGGGCACAGGATTGCCCACCCTATCAGCCTCTAGGTTATTGAAAAATGCCACTTAACAAAAGGATGTTAACGACTTTGATAAACATATTTTTTTACAACTGTATTGATAGATTCATTCATGATTGAGATTATATCACTCCGTCTTTCATTTATATCACAATTTTATTAACAAGTTCATAGCTTAGCCTTACGGTCATTGAGATTATATTACTTCATTTTTCATTTTTGTCAGAGCCATTCTTCATTAGCTCTTGGCAATGTCAGCCTCCCTTCCTTCTAATAAATTTCTTTCGTACTATTTTATTTTTTCATTATTTGCATTGTTTTTCATTATTCATGGCATCTGCATATCCGTCCCTTTGTCTGACTGTTTATACAATATCGTTCTGTGGACCCGTAATGGCCTTCGGAAACGTCAAAATGCAATGTTCTTTTTCCTTTAGAATCTACAAAATTTACAGAATTTACCTCGCGAGCATTTGCTTTTATTCCCCTCCCCCGTCCCCTTTTCCTCTCATCTCTCTTTTCCATTCATTCCTTATCATCATCACCACCACCATTGTGTCGTCGTCTTTCGTCGCTCCCGTCGCCGCCTCCGCCGCCGCCTTCGTCGTCGTCGTCGCCGTGGTCGTCGTCGGAAGCGTTAATTCGCACGCTTATCGGCCTGTGTCAGACGGGACCCGGGCTGTCTCTGGAGACCGCGGCTGCCTGCTGCCAAACAAACGTCTCTTTTATCTCTTGAAGCCAGCATCCTCCCCTTCCCTCCCCCCCCCCCCCCTCTCTCTCTCTCCTCTCTCTCTCTCTCTCTCTCTCTCTCTCTCTCTCTCTCTCTCTCCGTTACCAACACTTCCTGACGACACCGGAATGGGCTCTGGTGGCAGCATTGGCAGCAGCATAACTAATAACAAGTAGTAATCGTTGTTTTTTTGCAATAGTTTTCTTTTTTTGTTGTTGTTGTTGTTGAAGGTGATTGGTTTCGTGTTCATTCATTAAGATTTTTGGATTTTTCCGTCATACTGCATTTTCTATTGTGCTTGTGTTTCTGTATATTTATTAGATTCTCTCTCTCTCTCTCTCTCTCTCTTCTCTCTCTCTCTCTTCTCTCTCTCTCTCTCTCTCTCTATATATATATATATATATATATATATACATATACATACATATATATATATATATATATATATATATATATATAATACATACATACATACATACATACATACATACATACATACATACATACATACATACACACATACATACATATGTGTAACTGATTCACGAAGATATGGAACGTGATGAATTTATAAATAAAGGCAAATTCCACGAAGGAAAAATTCTAGTAATGAACCGTTGTGTCGAAAGGGCCAGCAACCACTCCGTTGTTTAATTTTTCCTTCGTGGCATTTGCCTTTATTTATACATACCTATATATATGTATATATGTGGGCGCGTGTGTATGTGTGTGTGGAGAGAGAGAGAGAGAGAGAGAGAGAGAGAGAGAGAGAGAGAGGTGTTTCTACTTGTATGCAAGATTATTGCATCCTTAATACTTCCACCTTCTCATACCATTATCTGTTTATGTCTTTTATTCTTTTTATCCTCCTCCTCCTCCTCCTCCTCCTCCTCCTCCTCCTCCTTTTTCGCCAGCGTTATTTATTTTTATTTTTTCCAGACATTTCCTATTTCGTTGTCTGGAGATGGTATTATGCGTGTGTGTGTGTGTGTGTGTGTGTGTGTGTGTGTGTGTGTGCGTGGGGGTGAGTTCAGTGTGTTTAGGAGGGGGAGGGGAGAGGGACGATTCCCAAAACGAGATGAAGACTGATCGGAGCAAGGAACTAGTGGTCTGAGGTGCAGCCTTATTACCGAGTGGAAGAAATGGAAAGAAGTTTCGGCCAATAATCCTATTTTTAAAAAAGGAATGGGAGGCGAATGATGAAAGAGGGGAATAAGCAGAAGCGAAAAGAATAAAGTATGTATAAAATATACAAGTAGAAGTGAAAAAAATAAAATTTCTATGAAATACAACAGTAGAAGTGTAAAGAATAAAATTTGTATTAAATACAACAGCAGAAGTGTAAAGAATAAAATTTATATGAAATATAAAATTAGAAGCAGAAATAATAACATTTATATTAAATATAAAATGTAAAAGTAGAAGTGAAAAAAATAAAACTTATATAAAATATAAAAGTATAAGTGAAAAGAATAAAATTTATATTGTAATAAATATAAAAGTAAAGGTGAAAAGAATAAAATTTAAACAAAATATAAAATATAAAAGAATAAAAAAATAAAATTATGTAAAATATAAAATAAAAAAGGAGAAGTAAAGAGAATAAAATAATATAAAATATAAAGTATAAAAGGAGAAGTGAAAAGCATAAAATATATATAAAATATAAAGATGTGCGCAATATTATGAACACGTAAGAAGTTATTTGTAGAGAGGAAAGTGAAAAAAAAAAGGAAAATTCACAACAGTAATGAAGAAGAACAGGAAACATTTTTCGAGCTCACATATAAGTTTCTGAAGAAGATTGAAGTAATGAATGAAAGGGAGAGTTTTTTTTTTTCCTTTTTTTTGTGTGTAATTTATGAAAAGTTGCGAAGCAAATTTGTTATTGGTTGGGAAGTCGTCTTAACAAGTTTTGTCGGAAAATTTCCTGCGCTGATTTGAAGCAACAGTTTTTTTTGAGGAGAGAGGAGAGAGAGAGAGAGAGAGAGAGAGAGAGAGAGAGAGAGAGAGAGAGAGAGAGAGAAAGAGAGAGAGAGAGAGAGAGAACGTCTAGCAGGTCTCCTTAGAAAGCAATGCCCGTATAGAATAAGGAAGACAATAATGGAGGTAATAGTGGTAGAATTTACAATATTTACAATCACTAAATATATTCAAATCAGAATAAAAAATATGGTGTTGTCTAATATTTTTCACACTGAAGTTACCCAGAAAGCTTTTTAGTCCAAATCCAAAGCACCGTGTTGATGAACTCTTCTAAAATAATAAGATAAGGAAATAAACCTACGGGGGAGACAAAATTTCACATTGGTTGTTCCTTGAGTTCGTGACCTCCGCTTAGAGTAGCGGCCAGACGAGAAGGGTCTTCCGAAGACAGTTGAAGAGGAAATGAGGGTAATTTGTGAAAGGTTGAATCGTAGAGATGTGAATTGGTAAAGGAAATAAACTAGTAAATAAGCTTAGTACTTGTAGAACCTCTAGGAAATATACAAAAGCAAAATTTTGATTCTGCATTATTATTATTATTATTATTATTATTATTATTATTATTATTATTATTATTATTATTATTATTATTATTATTATTTCCGAAGCATCGTACCGGTAGACCCTCAAGCAAAGATGCGAAAGTTAGGTTGATTCTGCATAAGGTATATTATTATTATTATTATTATTATTATTTCCTAAGCATAGTACCGGTAGACTGTCAAGCAAAGATGCGAAAGTAAGTTTAATTCTGCATAAGGTATATTATTATTATTATTATTATTATTATTATTATTATTATTATTATTGTTGTTGTTGTTCCCTAATGTTCTTGTTTACCATGTACTGCAACGACGCGACCGCAAAACGAAGTGAAACCGCAGATACGTAATAAGACATTATTTGGGAAACACAAACTGTTTATTTATCATTATCTTGGCGTTGCATTTTCCCCTGAATTTTACCGTCCCAGGAAAAAATGACGGACGCGTTAATACACAGGAGATTATTATAAATACACAACGTCTCCGTTTATTCGCTTGTCGACCCTGAATTATATATATCATTTACAGAGAGCTGGATGTTTATTTATTTCTCTCCCTTCCCTCGTGTTGCCTTAACCACTTTTCTGAAACTGTCTTCTTCTTCTTCTTCTTCTTCCTCCTCTTCTTCTCTTGTCTCTGTGTCAACAGGGCGTCGCTGGTGGTGGGAGTGCCCGTGTGTCAATATTTGAATCCTTGCTCTCTTGCGCTCGCCGATATTTATCTTTAAATAAGAATTACATATTACTCAGACCGGAGAAGGGAAGACGAGGGTCGGTTTGCTGTCAAAATTTTCCGGTCTGGGGTCGCTAGGGTGGCCCCGTCCCCTCGTTGTGTCCTCGTTTTGCGTTTTGCATTCATATTTGAAATGCTCCCCCCCCCCTTTTTTTTTAAACATGATTTCTATATGTATTTTCGATTTTCTTCATTCTTGGTTGTATTACCGTTTCCTCTTGGGGAAACATTAATTTGTTACCGAAGATTGACGTGTAAATGGCTGAAAAAAATTTTGTTTACCTGATATCTGTATATATTTGTCGATTTTATTCAGTCTTGGTTGTATTACCGTTTTCTCTTGGGGAAACGTTATTTGCTACGGAAGATTGACGTGTGAATGGCTGAAAAAAATTTATTTTACATGATTTCTGTGTCTATTTGTCGATTTTATTCAGTCTTGGTTGTATTGCCGTTTTCTCTTGGAGAGGCATTAATTTGTTACCGAAGATTGACGTGTAAATGACTGAAAAAAATTTTTTTTACATGATTTCTATATATATTTGTCGATTTTCTTCATTCTTGGTTGTATTACCGTTTTCTCTTGGGGAAACATTAATTTGCTACGGAAGATTGACGTGTAAATGGCTGAAAACATTTTTTTTTTACATGATATCTGTATATATTTGTTGATTTTATTCATTCTTGGTTGTATTACCATTTTCTCTTGGGGAAAAATTATTTGCTACGGAAGACTGACGTGTAAATGGCTGAAAACATTTTTTTTACATGATATCTGTATATATTTGTCGATTTTATTCAGTCTTGGTTGTATTACCGTTTTCTCTTGGGGAAACATTAATCTGTTACCGAAGATATACGTATAGATGGCTGAATTTATTTTTGCAAGGTAGAGGAACTTTCTCACGCAAATGCTTATAGATTATGTTGTCGTTTAGATCTGCCTGTTTCTATATTTAACTTCCTTGCTCATAGATCATATTGACAGTTTGGGCTGCCTATCATTATAACAGTTTTCCTGCATGTCCTTCGCTGATTGTGTTTGTTGCTGAAATTTATATGTCAAACGTATCATCCTTTCCAAAAAATGATTATAATGAATAAAAATGGTAAGACACTGCCAGCTGAATAAATAATGAATGATGAAAAAAAAAAGTGGTAGTGCTTACTGCCATCATTCTAGATTGCTGCCAAACCTGTATAAACAAATTTAAATGGCTGGTAGGGGTTCAGGGAAGTTTAAATATCCCTGAATATTGTCAGCGCCGTGCAGTCATTTGTCGCTCGTTCCGGATGACTGACTATAAACGTTTGCGGGTGCCATAATTTCATATTTAACCAAAGAAAATCATCTGTATTCAATCAATTTTAAGAGGGCAATTAAGCAATGCAGCAGACAGATACAGGACAGTCATTAAGAATGATAAACAGTCATTAGTGTCTTTCGGCAGTAATCATCTGTATTCAGTTTTGATTCGTGACAGGAAAACACTAAAACAAACAGATATAAGAGTGTCATCAAAGAACGATGAACAGTCATCAGTGTCCTTTATAAGTGAAAACCAAACTTCGTCCCTCGTAGGAAGGAGAAGGAGGAGGAGTAGGAGGAGGAGTAGGAGTAGGAGGAGCACCTAAAGTGGTGTCACACTTATTGTGGGGTGTCCGGCAAACTCTCTCTCTCTCTTTCTCTCTCTTTCTCTCAGTGCCAACCACCAACAACCACCACCGCCGCCGCCGCCACTACCACCACCACCACCACCATCGCCGCTCCGGCAATCTTCGCTGGCATCTAAACTTAAGGCAAACTATGTCCACATTAAAGTTTGCAATTAAACTTGTGGCTTCGGGACCGTCCAGAAGTTGATCGGGAGACGGAAGTCACTTTAGTTCAGCCCTCCGAGAGAGAGAGAGAGAGAGAGAGAGAGAGAGAGAGAGAGAGAGAGAGAGAGGTTCTATTTTCCTAAGAGAGAGTAGAGAGAGTTCTATTTTTCCCAAGAGAGAGAGAGAGAGAGAGAGAGAGTCTCTTTTTTCGCAAGAGAGAGAGAGATAAAATGGTTCTGTTTTTTCCCAAGAGAGAGATAGAGAGAGAGAAAAAAAGAGATATACGAGTTCACTTTTCCCCAGAGAGAGAGAGAGAGAGATAGAGAGAGAGAGAGAAACAAAAGGGTTCTATTTTTCCCTTGAGAGAGAGAGAGAGAGAGAGAGAGAGAGAGAGAGAGAGAGAGAGACACACGAGTTCACTTTTCCCCAGAGAGAGAGAGAGAGAGAGACATTGTCCCATGGCCAACACAGTATTGCCCGTGAACGTTTGTGTATGTGTATGCGCGCACGCGCGCATCCATTTCTAACCAAAGGATGTGGTTGAATGTTGTCATTCAGAAACGAACACTGTTGACCATTGTTTTCGCTTTCCGAAATACTGTGTTGCGTCGACTTGCTTTTGTGTTTCTGAACGCGGTGGAAATTCACTCGCTTCAGTTTTAGCCAGCCCCTGGCGAATGGGCGGTCTGTTATGAAGCTCATTTTAATGAAGGTTCTGGTGCGGTAAAGTAAGAACTTTTTTTTATTTGTTAGACCATGCAGAAAATCGGGTATCATTATTATTGAATTTAATGGCGGTTCTTGTACAGTATAAGTAACAACTTTCTTTTTATTTTTTTGGACCTGCAGAAAATCGGTTATCATTATTATTTATTTAATTTAATAATGGTGGTTCGTGTACAGTATAAGTAACAACTCTCTTTTTATTTTTTTTAGACCATGCAGAAAATAGATCATCATTATTATTTAATTTAATAGCAGTTCTTGTACAGTATAAGTAACAACTTTCTTTTTATTCGTTTAGATCAGGCAGAAAATAGATTATCATTATTATTGAATTTAATGGCGGTTCTTGTACAGTATAAGTAACAACTTTATTTTTTATTTGCTTAGATCAGGCAGAAAGGTTATTATCAAAACAAAAACCCTCTTGACCAGCAGTGCCAAAACTACCTCTATGATAAAAGGTAGACATTTAACAATATATGAGGTGGAACCTTATTTACTCCACAAGCAAAAATCATTTCATTACGAAGATCAGATTTACTTTATTTTTACCAAACAACAAAAACTAACTTACATAACTATAACCAAAACACAACTTACATATTTAAGCAGTAATATTTAATCATACCTTTTTTGGGAAATTTCTCGTTACCTGTTAAAGCAAAGTCGTCAGAGGTCAAGGTCATTTGCATACCCAATATTACGATGACCCTTACGGGATTAAAAGATGTTTGAACGAGACCTTTTGATCCTAGTTTTGGGCCTGAGGAGGCATACTGTAGGCGGATGATAAGATTTCTTACAATTGGATCGCGATGATTCTTTTCTTCTCTCTCTCTCTCTCTCTCTCTCTCTCTCTCTCTCTCTCTCTCTCTCTCTCTCTCTGAGTAACCGCTTCTCCTAGAATTGGCTTCTCTTAATATTTATTAAAAAAATTATTGTTATCCTTGTTAGATTTTATAGTTTTTTTTAATGGGAATAGATTTTTTGATGATATAAAAAAATTTTGAAATGTCTTCGCCATTTCCATTAACTTGTTAAGTAATGTAATGTAATAATAACAGCTTATTTATTTGTTAAGCAGTGCAATTTATTATTATTATTATTATTATTATTATTATTATTATTATTATTATTATTATTATTATTATTATTATTATTATTATTATAAGCCCATTGACATATTTTCATTAATACTACTGGTCGTGAATCATGTTATTATTATTATTATTATCATTATTATTATTATCATTATGACTGATGTTATTTTTCCCGATGTTTGCAAGTTCCGTTCTGTCAGAGAAACATGAAACTGTTAACAAGTGATACACTAAACACTGCGACTTCATCTGTTTCTTTTGTTTGAGCCTAAAGTATTGTCTTCCTCAGTAAGTTCATTGCGCTGCTAAGTTTGCAGAGAATGAAAAGCAATAATATTAAAATAAATTGTGGATAATATGAATAGCAGTAATGTGGAAATAAATTGTGAATTACAGCTTATTTATTAACAAGTCAGTTAAATCATGTTGTGTACATAACGGGCAAAGGAAGTCAAGATGAACCTTTTGAAAACTGAAAAAAAAAATAACGATCAAAAATGAACTTCAAGTTTTAAGAAGTCAAGAATGTTCATATACAGCAACCGGGGAACGATCTTAGCTTGTCGTAGTCTCGTGTAGAAAGAAAAAAAAATATTATGATGGAATTCAAAATGCGAAATATGTTTTCCGTGGAAAAAGAAAAAATATTCCCAAAAATAAAAATGGGGGCAGAGAATAATAATAAGAAGTGTTAGCGCATACGTCGACTCTGGATGGCTGGGACGTCCCGTGATGAGGCTGGAGTTGGGTGATAAGACTTGTTGGAAGAGGTACGATAATCAACCATCCTTTCCCCTTCCCCCTCCCCCCCCCCGAACTCCCTCTCCATCTCTTCTGCTACCCCCCTCTCCTCGTCCTGTGGTGCCACAGGAAGACTGTGCCGGGGTGGTGGAGGAAATTAGAGAGAGAGAGAGAGAGAGAGAGAGAGAGAGAGAGAGAGAGAGAGAGGAATGATAGGTGCTGGAAAGAAAATAGATTAAATATTATGTTGACTAGAACTAATTTATAGTCATAAGTGAAGCAGATTTGTTTAAACTTGTATTTTGCCTTCAGCAAAAGTAAGGCAAAACAGATGTTTGTAGGATAGAGAGAGAGAGAGAGAGAGAGAGAGAGAGAGAGAGAGAGAGAGAGAGAACTTAGTTTATTTTTTTTTAATTAACTTGCAGTCATTTTTGTATGGGGTACAGGAATATACAAAACCTTGAATATTATTAAAGTAATAAAATTTTTAATAGTTAATTCTTTTTTATTATAGAACTTGCAGTCAATCATTTCTGTGTGGTAATATATTTTATTGACACCTCACTGTGGTACGTACCAAGGATACAGGAATATACCCAGCGTTGAAAATTATTGAAATCATAAATCAACTGCATTTTTGGTAATTATTTCATGAAAAATGAAAGTGCTAGAATATCAACGAAGACTATTTCACGGAAACGTGATAAATTATATGTGATTTCAGTCTTGAACATCTGCCGTACCACCTTTTTGGTAACTAATGTTTGTGGTTGATTTAAGGCTTGTTGATTGAAGTGAATTTTGAACATGCAGATGAATCTCTCTCTCTCTCTCTCTCTCTCTCTCATTAATGTTTGTGACTGATTTTAGGTATATTCATTGACGTGAATTTTGAAAGTGCAGATGAGTTCTCTCTCTCTCTCTCTCTCTCTCTCTCTCTCTCTCTCTCTCTCTTTACTAATATCTGTGATTGATTTTAAATATGTTTATGGACTCTCTCTCTCTGTCCCTCTCCATTAATATTTGGGATTGATTTTAGGTATGTTCATTGACGTGAATTTTGAAAGTGCAGACGAGTTCTCTCTCTCTCTCTCTCTCTCTCTCTCTCTCTCTCTCTCTCTCTCTCTCTCTCTCTCTCTCTCTCTCTCTCTACCTACTAATATCTGTGATTGATTTTAAATATATTTATGGACGTAAATTCCTAACATGCTAACATGCAGATAATTATCCCAACTTGTTTTATATTCATCAATAACTTATAGATTTTTATTTTCCTACTCTCCGATGAGCGCCTGTTGTGGTACCTCGGCCGCGTGTCTTTCTTGGTAAATTGTCATTGCATTTCGCAAGAACACAGCAACATCTCTCCCATGTTACTTTGCCCTTCGAAAGAACAAGTAACTATAAACGTTTTAAAGCTTTAATTGTTCTTTGATCTTCGAATTATCGCAGTTCACCAGAACTTCACAATGAGCAACCCCAGGGTAACTTCTTTTAACATTGTAACCCTTGAGTAACGCGTTTTAACTTTGTAACCTTAGGGCAAGTTATTTTAACTGTAACCCCGGGGTAACATTTTAACATTGCAACCTTAGGGTAACTTATTTTAACATTGTAACCCCAGGGTAACTTATTTTAACATTGTAACCCTAGGGTACTCTATTTTAACTTTGCTACTCCAGGGTAACTTATTTTAATATTGTAACCCTAGAGTAACCTACTTTAACATTGTAACTCTTGGGTAACGCATTTTAATATTGTAACCCTGGAGTAACTTATTTTAACATTGTAACCCTGTGGTAACCTATTTTAACATTGTAACCCTAGGGTAACTTATTTTAACATTGTAACCCCAGGGTAACTTATTTAAACAGGTCCTCGAATGTTGTATTTCTTCGAGAAACACTATTTATTTCATAATATCGTATGTGTTTTGGAAAAGAGTATCCTAGCATAACCTACTAGTGATTTTATATGAATGTGTGTCCTGTATTTGCATATTAGAATGACGTATTTGAACTCGAAAACTAAATAACCCATGATCATTTCCACGGCGGATAACCTTAATTACTTGTATTAGAGCATTTGTTTTCAACAAATAAACAGCACTTCTCGATGTTCAAGTTGTCCTTACGAATATCCTTCAGTTTGCAAAGGATAACTAGGACCTGCACATATGTCTGCCCAAGTATTTCTTCCTCTTTCAGTACTTTATTTTCCTAAACTTTCCAAAACGCATCCCAATCCTTCCCATCCCTTCCTATCCTATCCCATCCTATCCTTTTCATTCTTATCCTATCCTGTCCTGTCCTATCCTATCCTATCCTATTCATTCTTGTCCTATCCTATCCTATCCTTTCTTGTCCTATCCTATCCTATCCTATCCTATCCTATCCTGTTCTGTCTAGTCTAGCGTAGTGTCCTTTGTCTAACTTCCTCATTTCGTTTTATGGAATCGAATATGGATTTTTTTTTTGGCAAGTTCCTTTAGAGAATCATATTTAAAGATTGCAGTGTAAATAAAAAAAAAAGGCAAGAAAATAGATTTCTTAACCTGAAACTTTTATAGAGAGTGATTTTGTAAGTCTATTCCCAGATGAATAACAAACCTACCATCGTGGAGACATTTTATTTTTATTACTGTATTTTCTATTTTCCTTTTTATTTCTTCCTTTTCAGAGACTGCAGCATGCCACAAGTGTTGCCCCCAAGCCAATAACAGTTTACTCCAGATGTAACATTCGAGGGAATAATTATAATGTCATATAATCAATCGATCGGAGATAATGGTGTATTATTACATTGTATTTTTAAGGCGGAATATAAATTTTTTTTCTACGTACGTGCCCACGATACGAGACGCATCTAATTTCGGAGCGAATGGCGTGAAATGCGTATGCTTATAAAAGCAATTTGCCACAAACAAGTTATGTTTAAGTATAAGTGCACTTGTTTGTAGCATGTAACCAGCTCAGTGGTCTGGTTAAACTAAGGTATACTTAACTTTGTAGCATGTAAATCCATTTGGGAGATACGAGTGACTTATGTTTTTAGAATAAACATATTCTAAGCATTTAAAAATCATTGCCATTGAATATGGTAAATATATACTGCATGGGTGAGACCTTGCTCCAGATCGTAGGTGTATGGTATGAGCGGCAGTGTGTCACAAGAAGCTCCAAGGAGCCTGAAAAATGAGTGCGTCACTGTTTTACAGAAAAGTACTTGAAAGATATTATAGGATTCTGGCACAAGTGGCAACGGGCAGTGCCATATATATATATATATATATATATATATATATATATATATATATATATATATATATATATAAATGACCTTGTGCTGGTTTTTTTGGAATGAACCATATTTATATATATAAAAAAAACAACCAAAATAGTCAGTCGGTCTTCGCATACATTCATTAGCAGAAAATCCTCTTTTTAATGAGAGTCCTCTCCATTGTAAATATATACAGAAAAATATTTTTTGATCTGAGCTGCTTGTGCGGAGATTACAGAAATCTAAAAAAAAAAAAAAAAAAACAAATTCCAGGAAAGATTATTGACCAGAACAAAAACAAGAGATAATAATCTTTTTGTTGTGTTCGAGTATCAAAAACAAAGGCGGCGAGAGAAGGAAGACTCCGAGCGATGGACATTACTTGAAGCGGAGCAGAAAACGGACAAAAGAGAGAAGTAGAAGGAATACAAAGAAGAAAAGATTAAGAGGAAGAAGAGGGCCATCTCAAGAGGCCCCGAAATCTCCCAGGGGAACATTTTTGCGAGCGTTCTCGTCATCGGGATTCCAATGGCGGCGAGTTGAGCGGTCAAAAAAAGAAAAAAAAAAAAAACCCGCGATCACCTGGAAAGATAATCTCTGGTCTAAATTAAATATAGATTTATTATCCACGGTCCACCCCCTTCTTCAG
>NC_089761.1:30078143-30110643 GCF_040412425.1 Macrobrachium rosenbergii | reverse complement strand
CCGAAATATGAGAAAGTTAATCTATAGACTTCATAAGTATATTAATAAAAAAGAAGCTAATTCTGAATGAAAATAAAATATTTTTGGAAGTGTGTGTGTATATATATATATAATATATATATATATATATATATATATATATATATAAATATATATATATATATATATATATATATATATATATATATATTTTTTTTACAAACCTAAAAAATTTTAATTAACAAATAAATCTAAAAGAAAATAATTTTTTTTGGGAAGACTTGGAGTCATATGAACTATTTGACCTATTCAAGCCAAGTTGCGAGTGAACTGTACTCCCAAAATATTGATAAAAGTGAGAAGCCATTGCACTTGTAGAGTGCTGGGAGGTGAAGGAAAAAGAAATGTAAGGAAGTTTAATTATATCATTAAAGACAATAATAAGATGAGGGAGCATCTTTCTCATTTGGTGACTCATAGTTTGAAAAGGTTTCTTTGTCGGTAATATAAATCCTGAAATCAAGAAGTAGGTCGTACAGTTAATTCATCTTACCACATCAGAATCACGTTAGAATTCCTTGCTTTCACGGACCCACCCACTGCCATCATGATGTTATGTTATGCATGTAATTAAGTGTTTGCTCATAGATATCACATCTGCGCCGTAAAATCAAATCTAGACCTGATCACTGAAAAGAGGATGCGATGATTTCTCTCTCATAATTTCCGGTAATGTTCCCGTTTGTGTAGAAGTAAGTAACTTTATCCCCTGTTTGCATTTGCTTTCAAGAGGCAGGAAATTTGGTCGTTCATCCTTGCCACTTAAGGCAGTGTATGATCTTGCTTACATTACCATTTCATAATATCGTATCTCATCTGTTTGCGTTGTTTCTTGTGGTAGTGGATGGATATATTATATATATATATATATATATATATATATATATATATATATATATATATATATATATATATATATATATATATATATAATATATATACAGTATATGTGTGTATGTATATATATTATATATAAAAATGTATATATGTATATATGTGTGTATACATATGTATGTATATACAATATATATATATACACACATACATACACACACATACACACACTTCTTGCCAATAAATATCTGTTAATTCGGTTCATACCTCTTTTCTTATTAATAATTTCATCTGTTATTTTTTGTAACATCAGCATTTCGTGCTACCAGCAACGCGTTATGTTATTTCTGTCATTACCTGTGCTAAGGGTTATAGAGGCTGTAATTATTGTCATTGTACTTTTACCATTACTCTCTCCATTACTACCACCGTTATCATCATTGATTATGCCGTGTGTCGTTGACTCGGGTAATGGAATTTTTACAGTACCTGCCGACATTACTTATGTGTAAATTATCTCGTGTTATTGATAATGCTTATGGGCATGCGCGCGGATCCTGCTTCGGGTAACTCCTGGCTCTGTTGTTATTTTAAGTGTTATTGTTCTTGAATGTAGATTTTTGATTTCTTAATTTTATCTTAGCCATTTTATACTGCATAAAATGGCTAAAAATGGTATAAAATGGTAATATATACATATATGTATATATAATTATATATATATATACACATTTTAGAATACTTTCCCTTTGGAAATTGATTTATAGTGTCTCATCTGACTGCCGTTGCTTCTTGTGGTGCCCTTGCCCTCTTCTTCAGCAGGCACGGGGCATTGAACCTTGAGTACCCCGTAGGATATGCAGCCGTCTTCAGATAATAATAATAATAATAATAATAATAATAATAATAATAATAATAATAACAGCCTTCATTCCAGCTCTGGGTCATACACAGACATAACTTGTTCGTAACGGGTATTCATTTTCGTCGTTCTTGAATTTGCTGTTTAATGGCAGATGTCTATGAACCATCAGTCGAAATAATCAGCTGATTCCAAGTTGAATTGTTCCTCTCTGGCGTAGGTGTGTCACTAATGAACACCTTAGCCTTGTAACGGTGAAAAGGACTAAATATTCTTTCGCTTCTCGTTCACTGTTCTATAATACTCCGTTCAAGCCGGGACGCAAATTCCTATGAGATGATTAGATTAGATAAGTATTTCTGAAGAAAATTTTGGTGTGGGAAACATAATGAGATAATTTTCAAGAAAATTCCATGGCTAGTTTTTCAGATATAGCTTCTCGCCATTTTCAGGGAAAGGTTTCGGTACTCGGTTCCTACCCCTTGTTCCCCTTCAGGAAGCCCATTTTTAGGAAGTGAAGGATTTCGGTCATGGGAGCCATCCGCTATTGCGGGACATAGCTTTGAGTAAAATTCTTGAGCCCTGGTGATGTAGGCGTTGAATTAAGTAGGGGGTGGTTTGTCGACTGTGATGGGTCGCACCCCAAGGGGTGGCGAATGGCCTGGAATCTGAGATCCCCATCTTGAAAAGACTGACATATATATATATATATATATATATATATATATATATATATATATATATATATATATATATATATATATATATATATATATATATATGTATATATCATATATAAATTATAATATGTGTATATATATACATACATATATATGTATCTGCGTGTATGAATATACTATTATACTTGCAAGAAATGGCAGGTGCATTGATTGCACGGTGAATTATGTTTACTCGTACAGTGCACATTTTCTGAATAGCTCAACATTCGAAATTTAAAGCTTTCCGTGAGAGAGTATGATTTGTCAGGAGACCTCATCATCAACACTCGAACATACTTAAGTTACTTAAGTAACAAGACAAGTGTCTGTTTACTTAAGTAACAAGGCAAGTGTCTGTTTTACGTAAGATCGGCATCAGCGACCACGGCAGTTGTGACGCCACGCAATTCTTCGTTACCGAATGAAGTGATTTATGGGGAATAATCAGGTAGAGCCAATATCGGGTCTTTATGACCGAAATATCGGTTTGATCGTTCCCAAGTGTTTCTCCCATTCGAGGCCACAGACGTAAGGAAGGTGATGTGAATGGCTTAATAGTTTAACGGTTATAACTCTTTTATAGACGGTGAAAGATGAGGTGATTGTAGGTTTGTAATAACAGTTTTCTTCGTGGTTTTGGTATGAATGAGAGATCATTTTCTTCGTGGTTATGAAATGAATGAGAGATAATTTTCTTCTTGTTTATGAAATAAACGAATGATAATGTTCTTGATTATGAAATAAATGAAAGATAATGTTCTCCTTAATTATGAAATAAATGAAAGATAATCTTCTCCTTAATTATGAAATAAATGAGAGATAATTTTCGTCTTGGTTATAAAATAAATGAAAGATAATTTCTCCCTGATTTTGAGATAAATAAGAGATCATTTTCTCCTTGGTTATGAAATGAATGGGAGATAATTTTCTTCTTGGTTATGAAATAAATGAGAGATAATTTTCTCCTTGATTATGAATTAAATGAGATAGTTTTCTCCTTGATTATGAAATAAATGAGAGATAATTTTCTCCTTGATTATGAAATACATGAGAGATAATTTTCTCCTCGATTAAGAAATAAGTGAAAGATAATGTTCTCTTTGGTTATGAAATGAATGAGAGATAATTTTCTTCATGGTAGTGAAACAAATGAGAGAAAATTTTCTCCTCGGTTAAGAAATAAATGAAAGATAATGTTCTCCTTGGTTATGAAATGAATGAGAGATAATTTTCTTCTTGTTTATGAAATAAAGAAGAGATCATTTTTCCTTGATTGTGAAATAAATGAGAAAATAATTTTCTCCTTGATTATGAAATAAAGGAGAGATAATTTTCGTCTCGGTTATAAAATAAATGAAAGATAATTTCCTCCTCGATTGTGAAATAAATAAGAGATAATTTTCTGGGTTATGAAATGAATGAGAGATAATTTTCTCCGTGATTATAAAATAGATGAGAGATAAAAATTTTCTTCCTGATTATGAAATAAATGAGATAACAGTTCTTTCTTGACTATGAAGTAAATTAGAGATAATAATTTTCACTTCGATTAATTTTGTAATTCTTTTAGTTTAAGGAAAGGTGTTCTGTATTATATTTTTGTAATTTGTAATTATCCTTTACTCATTGTTACGTGGCAGTAATTTTGTAGGTCAGAAGGAATAGAATAGGCAGGCACAGAGAGAGAGAGAGAGAGAGAGAGAGAGAGAGAGAGAGAGAGAGAGAGAGAGAGATTGACATGCAGACTGATACATAATTATATAAGTGTGTGTGTGTGCATATATATATATTATAATTATGGTTATAGGCGCCGGGAATATTTTTTTATACTATGAATCATTTGAATTCGAAATTTTATAAATTATGATAAATCAATAGCGCAGAAAATTTTTCCTATTTACTGAAGGTTGTTTTCAAGGACACTCGGGTGGCCTGGTCACGTGTAACATGAACTGCGAAGTGAAGGTGACTCATGCCATCGCTTTTAAATCGCTAAGATTATAGGAGCACATTCTAGCATTCAAGATTTTAGTCGCCGTGCTTGAGACTAAAAACGAAATATTCAAACATCTTTCTCTGGTTCGTGTGGTTTCTCTTCACCTGGCAAAAATCAGCTTTTGCTTTCCAGGCTCCGTTCGCTCTTTCTCTAGTTTCTGTAGCTTCTCTTCATTATCTTCAGTCTTTGTTTTATTATCTGCAAAAGTCAGTCTTTTCAGGCTCCTTCCACCCTTTCACCAGTTTGTGTAGTTCCTCTTCACGGTCTTGTATTATCTCACACCTTTACTCCTACGTCTGCTGCGATTTTCAGATATCCCTTGCATGCGTCTGCTTTCCATTCCTAATGAGTTCAAATCTTTTGAAGATTATGTACTAATGGTGGTCCCAAACTTGATAAACAGAGGCTGAGCTCGGAGAGAACTCCAGCCCAGCTTTGTCAGAAACCAAGCGTGATGTAAACAAACAGTGAGTCACAAGAAGGCCCGAGAGTCAGCAGAGGAAATATAACTTCTTTGGCATGCTCTTGAATACTATGATTTTCTGAAATAGCCTCTGTGAAAAAACACACCTACTCACACAATTATATATATATATATATATATATATATATATATATATATATATATATATATATATATATATATATAGTATATAGTTGAGAAATATATTCCTTATCACTGCATAGAAGATATTTTGATGCATTTAGCCCGATGTAAGGTTAGGGAATTGGGGTTGTCACGAACGACAAAATGGGACACTTGCTGCTCAAAACTGTGTATTTTTTAGTATGGAAAGAAATGGAAAAACACAACTGTATGTGAGAACTTGAAAACTTAATACTTCAGTAATTTTGAGAAGGAAGAAGGAACTGAATACTATATAAAAATAGGACAAATCAAAACTTACTCTTAAAAAAAAATCATACTGCTCAAAAAAAAAAAAAAAAACTTGTTCTTCATTCGGAAATCATTTCGAAGAAATGGGAAATGACTCATTCCCCTTGATATATCTCAGCCACCGTGTTTTTTTTTTTTTTTTGTTCCCTTATCTTTGACCGATCTTTTAAGGTAACACTTGACAAACACATGCGACTTATGCATGTCATCCTGTGGAAAGTGTTCTCTTTCTTTAAAGGAATTCGTTTCAGAAAGTAAAGGGAATTAACTCTTGCCGATCTCCTAAAATGATTGATAATGGATTTTGTATTTTATGCTTATTTAAAAAAAAAAAAGTAAGTAGAAAATGCGCCGAAGTTTCCTCGGCGCAATAGAGTTTTCTGTTGAGGCGCGGCCCATGAAGCTTTCAGCCACGGCCCGGCGGTGGCCTGTCCTATAGCGTTGCCAGAAGCACGATCATGGCTAAATTTAACCTTAAACAAAATGAAAACTACTGAGGCTAGAGGGCTGTAATTTGGTATGTTTGATGATTGGAGGGTGGATGATCAACATACCAATTGCGGCCCTCTAGCCTCAGTAGTTTTAATATCTGAGGGCGGACAGAAAAAGTGTGGACAGAAAATGTGCGGACAGAAAAAAGTGCGGACGGACAGACAAAGCCGGCATAAGAGTTTTTCATTTACAGAAAACTAAAAAACATTAATTAAATGATACATTAAATATTCACAACGAAGTAATGATAAATTAATGGCACAAAAAAGTTGATAAAGTAGACCTTTAGCGATTATCAATCATCCGTTAGCGATTATCATCCTCTAGCGACTATCAGTAATCCTGTGGCGATAGATATCCGTCCTTTAGCGATTGTCAGTCATCCTTTAGTGATCATCATCCTGTACCGATTCTCATCCTTTAACGATTATCAGCCATCCTGTAGCGATTATTATCCTTTAAGCTGTTGTCATCCTTTAGTGGTTATCAGTCTTCCTTTAGTGAATATCACATTAAGCGATTATCATCCTGTAGCGTTTATCAGTCATCCTGTAGCGATTATTATCCTTCAAGCTATTATCATCCTTTAGTGATTATCAGTCCTCCTCTAGTGAATATCGCATTAAGCGGTTGTAATCCTTTAGCGACTATCATCCTTGCGCGTTTATCATCGTTTTCCGATTATCAGCCTGACATAAAGTCTCGCTGGATGCGAACTACTGTATAGCTTTTACAATGACGGAATACTTTGTTTTAGAAAATGGTAAGAGATGAGTTTTTTTTTTTTTGTGATTTAGAAAATGGTAAGAGATGAGCTATTTTTTTTTTTTGCCATTTAGAAAATGGTAAGAGATGAGTTTTTTTGCGTTTTAGAAAATGGTTAGAAAACGGTAAGAGATGAGTTTTTTCATGAAGAGAACATTAGTAAGTGGTTAGGAAATGGCAAGAGAAGAGTTATTTGTTTCATGAAGAAAACATCAGAAAATGGCAAGAGATGAGTTATCTTTTCATGAAGAAAACATCAGAAAATGGTAAGAGATGGGTTTTTTTTTCATGAAGAAAACATTAGAAAATGGCAAGAGAAGAGTTATTTTTTCATGAAGAAAACATTAGAAAATGGCAAGAAAAGAGTTATTTTTTCATGAAGAAAACATTAGAAAATGGCAAGAGAAGAGTTATTTTTTCATGAAGAAAATATTAGAAAATGGTTAGAAAACGGTAAGAGATGAGTTATTTATTTCATGAAGAAAACATTCGAAAATGGTTAGAAAATGACAAGAGAAGAGTTATTTTTTCATGAAGAAAACATTAGAAAATGGTAAGAGATGATTTTTTTTTTTCATGAAGAAAACATTAGAAAATGGTTAGAAAATGGTAAGAGATGAGTTATTTTTTCATGAAGAAAACATTAGAAAATGGTAAGAGATGAGTTATTTTTTTCATGAAGAAAACATTAGAAAATGGGATTTACTTTTCCTTGAAGAAAACATTAGAAAATGGTTAGAAAACAGTCAGAGATGAGTTATTTTTTTCATGAAGAAAACATAAAAAAATGGTAAGAGGTGAGTTATTTTTTCAATTAAGCAAACATCCTTAGCTGACATTGTCTTTAGGCACTCGATTCTGAGACATTTATCGCCCACGTTGCATAAGAATAAGTGATTTTTACGCCTCTGCCCAGCTGTAGTAGACTTGGGAAATAAAAAATGCATTCAGTTCGAAGGTGAGTCTGCGCACGAAGTAGTGAAAGTGAGGAATGTGGCATTTTATGTGTTCGATAAGTTTATAATTTGAGTCTTTTACTGATATTTATTCGAAAATACATGGTTATGTGGTCTTGAATAAGTTAGTTTTATTTTACTGATATTTTATATGAAAATATGATTATGTTGTCTTGTTTAAATTAGTTTCATTTTAGTGACATTTTACGTGAAAATACATGATTATGTGGTCTTGTTTAAATTAGTTTCATTTTACTGACATTTTACGTGAAAATACATGATTATGTTGTCATGTATAAGTTAATTTTATTTTACTGACATTTTACGTGAAAATACATGATTATGTTGTCTTGTATAAATTATTTTTATCTTGTTGATATTTTACTTGAAAATACGTGATTGTGTTGTCTTGTATAAAATACATTTATTTTACTTTCTTTTACGTGAAAATACTTGATTATGTGTCTTGAATAAATTATTTTAGTTTTATTGATATTTTACGTGAAAATACACGATTATGGTGTCATGAATGAGTTAGTTATTTTAAGAAAAAATATTTTTTTTCCACCGGCGAGTCTGCTGTCAGATTTAGCAGAGTGGAAAATGTGGTATTTTATGTTTACTGACTTAAATAAGTTGACATCGCAGACATTTTACTTGAAAATGCATGATTGTTTTGTCTTAAATAAATATAAATTATGTAATGAAAAATAATTATTTTTGAGTTTAGAACTTCAACATTTTACTGATATTTACATGAAAACATGATTATGTTGTCATGAATAAATTAATTTTATAATGAAAAATAATTATTTTCTGATTTATAACTTGAACATTTTACTGATATTTTATTTAAAAAACGCATGATTATGTTATCTTTAACAAATAAATTATAGAACGAATATTAATTATTTTTAAGATGATTACTTGAACATTTTACTGATATTTTGCGTGAAAACGCATGGTTAAGTTGTCTTGAATAGATTAATTACTTAATGAAAATTAATTGTTTTTATATCAGTATTATCTCACGGAACTCATTTATTCCTACAGACGTTAGTTCAAAGGTCTAATGCTGTCTACCAGCATTTCCTTTAAGTTAGGAAAGTTATTAAAGAAAAGGGTGTTGTTTTGAATAGTGATTATATAATGGAAAATAATTATTTTCACACAGACACCATTATATTGTACTCCTTTTATTCTCATTTACAATTAATTCAAAAGTTTGATATACCAGTATTTCCGAGAAACTGGGAAAGCAATTAAGGAAAACGTTGATTAGGAAACGATTGTAAAGCGAAGGCTATATCGCAGAAGCAATTATCCGAATTATCCCCTCGTGATAACGAGACAGATCTTTTCAATCCAGGTATCTCATGATAGTGTTGTCGATTGCCACGTCTCGAAAGCTTCCACTTTTAGTTTTCTGTAAAAGAAAACTATTGAAATGGCTGTTTATCTGTCCGTCCGCTCTCAGATCTTAAAAACTACTGAGGCTAGAGGGCTGCAAATTGGTATGTTGATCATCCACCCTCCAATCATCAGACATACCAAATTGCAGCCCTCTAGCCTCAGTAGTTTTTATTTTATTTAAGGTTAAAGTTTGCCACGATCGTGCGTCTGGCAGCGCTGTAGGTGCCAACAACACAGGCCACCACCGGGCCGTGGCTGAAAGTTTCATGGGTCGCGGCTGAGAGTTTTATGGGCCGTCGCTGAGAGTGCCATACAGCATTATTCGCTGTACAGAAAACTCGATTGCGCCGAAGGAACTTCGGGGCATTTTTTACTTGTTTATGTTCGTAGACAAAATGATGTCTTAGTTGCGTCAGGATTAGTCTTTTATACAAATGACGTCGGGATATGGTAGATGTTAGGGAGAGAGAGAGAGAGAGAGAGAGAGAGAGAGAGAGATGCGCAACAGTTCGAAAATTTATATACTAGCGCTGAATCTGAGGCAGTAAAATTGGGATCATAATTAATTTCATAATGTGCTCCCTGTAGTAGCTGAAATTAATTTAGATTAATATTGTTAGAAAGCAATGAACATGTATTAAAAATGTGAATATCTTGAACCCTATCAATGACCCGTCTACGTGTGCAGATAGAAATAAAAGAAAACTTTAAAAAATGTCTATAATTTTCACTCATGTTACGCAAGTCAGTTGTTATTTATCTGACTTGGAAGTCATTATATAAAATCGTTAGGAAAACGATCGTATTTATGTAAGTAAATCAAGGATTCACTTCTTTTCTTTTATTGAAATAAACTTAGCCCTCCCCCCCCAAAAAAAAAAGTTTTCTCCGCATCAGAGTTTTGTTCATTACATGACAGGCAACTTAGCGCACTCCACAAAATTTTTTATTTTTTCCTTTTTTTTTCTCCATAGCACCAGAATTTTTATTTAGTGCATGACTGTCACCTTTTGAGAACCTTCCATTCGCCCAAATAGTTCTCTAGCACAGAAGTAACGCGTCGGGTAAATCAAGTAAATTCCACCTTTTAGAACAGGTGTGTGGAGACGCGACAAATTTCGTCACTCTGTAGAGATTGAAATGTCATCGAGTCCGCGGAGATATCGTCATTCTCCACCGATGAAAAATTGCTCAGTAAAAGGAAATAAAATAATGCCGCCTTATCGAGCACTTAATCGGAGACTCCGGATCATTAGATGTATTGCCTTGGTCTGAGTGTACAATTGTAACCCTTTCGATTGTGTAAGGTACAACAGAGTTTAGAATGCACCTGCCTCTCTAATCGTCATTGCAGTTGTTAGGTAGAAATCCCATTCTTTTCATAGGCGTCATTGTAAGTTACACTAAGCCGTATCCTACCGAGCTGTTTCCCAACAAACCTCTCTCTCTCTCTCTCTCTCTCTCTCTCTCTCTCTCTCTCTCTCTCTCTCTCTCCTCTCTCCTGTAGGGGGGTAGTGCCGTCAGCGCACCTCATGCGGTGCAATGTAGGCATTACTTAAGGGTCTTTGCAGCGTCCCTTCGGCCCCTAGCTGCAACTGCTTTCATTCCTTTTACTGTACCTCCGTTCATATTCTCTTTCTTCCATCTTATTGTCCATCCTCTCCTAACAATTGATTCACAGTGCAACTACGAGGTTTTCCTCCTGTTACACCTTTCAAACCTTTTACTGTAAATTTCCGTTTCAGCGCTGAATGGCCTTAGTTGCCCCAGTGCTTGGCATGTATGCCTAAAATCTATAAATCAGTCACTCTCTCTCTCTCTCTCTCTCTCTCTCTCTCTCTCTCTCTCTCTCTCTCTCTCTCTCTAGGTGTCAGACATTGGACACCTTTTTGGCTTGAAGTTGAAAAGAATTCGTTGTAAGTGATTGGTAATATTATATAAAATGTTTTCACACCACATGTGCTGGTAAATTGAAGCTCTCTCTCTCTCATACACACAAACAGGTCTAAATAACAACGTCTGTTGTACAGCAACTAATCATTAACGCTCTCTCTCTCTCTCTCTCTCTCTCTCTCTCTCTCTCTCTCTCTCTCTCTCTCTCTCTCTCTCTCTCTCAACACACGCACAAGCACATGCATGCAGAGGACTTCAATTACATTTTCGTCAACTAAATAGTGGACGCCCACCCACCTACACCTTCACCTGTCATAAGATTTTAACAGTTAAAAGAACGGGCTGAGCATTAAGTATTGCTTTTGACTGCATTTCATAAAATGTCTCCTTAAATTTAGCATACGACAAAAAAACCTGTTCTGATTATGAATTTCGAAGTAACTGTAAGTCATAGAAAACGCTTTTACATGTAAGCTGTTAAGTGATTCTTGAGATTCTTGAGGCCTCCGGATGATAAGAACTGAATTATAGAGCCTTCAGACTTCGTCTTTCTTTGTTTGTTTTTCAGAAACCTCATCTGGTCCTTCAGGAGCGGCCCCCCACCCCCCACCCTCCTTTTTTTTTATTCGTCAGGTTTTTGTTAATTTGTAAAACTTTGGTTTCGGTGCCACAGGTTTTTTTTTATTATTAAATAAGACTATCTTCAATGAGTAAATGAAGCGAGTGGCAGGCTAAGAAATATATTCCAAAATGAAACCAGAAACTGAGAAACGTTTTGATTAGAGTATATTTTCGACAGAAACAGTAGAGAGACGTTATCTTAATGGGTTTGATAACAAGTCTGTTCGTCTTAGTATTAATCCGTACGGATTAATACTAAGGAAAATTCCTTTTCTTCATGTGGGTAGGTAAAAAACACATATGATTTACAATTAATATTTCTTGTATTTTTTTTTTTTTTTTTTTTTTTTTTTTTTTTTTTAGGTACAGACTGCAATTGTCTTGGTCGAAGCATGTGTTGTATATTTTAGATAGGCAAATCAAGTAAGATAGAGGTAGGAAATAAGCAAGCATTGCGATGCCTTCCAGTAAAGCCAATATGCAAAATGAGGGGAGAGGAGAGAGAGAGAGAGAGAGAGAGAGAGAGAGAGAGAGAGAGAGGAGAGAGAGAGATGATAAATTTCTGGTCAGTGTGACACCTTCTGCTGTCATATCTGGTGATGGGCATTTGCTCCTCATATGAATATCTGTGCGATTTATTATTATTATTTTCTAAACTTTTCGTCGTTAAACGAAGACTTCCCCAATACAGCGGCTAGTTACTAGAAGTCATCCAATTTTGTACCAATTGACAGATGAGACATTGCACTAATTAAATGGCACCTGTTCCCATGATATAAGTAAGGGTAGTTGTTTTATTTCTCTCTCTCTCTCTCTCTCTCTCTCTCTCTCATTGCGCAATGTAATTTGAACTCACAAGCTGTTCGTGTGTGTGTGTGTGTGTGTGTGTGTGGGGGGTTGTCTTTACAGAGTGTGTTTAAAAATAAATGCTTCCTTATTCTGGAGAGGGCCAAGGTCTTCCAATACCTCTGTCTGTCTGTTTTGCGTTTGTTTCTCGTCGCAAACCTGTTTGCTAGTCGGAATACGTCCTTGATATTTAGGACAGAGTGTTCTGTTAGACTGATCTTGAACTACAACTTTGGCCAGGGACTTTAACTGTTTCATTATCGTGCCCTGGCAACCTAACGGTGAAGAAATTGAGGAAAATTTACCTTTCTTGCTTCACCTGCTCTGTGAATCATTCGCCGCTTCTTTCATCCTACCATCATCCGTAGGAACCAGTGGCGAGAGGGGCTGGCCACGGGCTGGATGACGGCAAGAATGAAGGTGGAATTTCGACTGTTGTCACAGAAAGAGATTAATTATTAATTATTAATATTAAACATAGTTATTATTATTGTTATTATTTTTAACATCACCTTAGCATAACACATACAGCAGAAGACACCTGAAAGAAGGAATGAGAAAGATGCTGCTAGGATCAAAAGGGGGTGAGAGTGTGTAGAGGAGGGATGGGGTTTATTGTGGGGGGGGGGGGTTTGGGGGGTTGTGTCTGATGTTGCGGCAGAGGTGACCGCAGATGATTGTGGTCGGGGTAGGGACAGGTCGAGGTCTCAGGTGTCGTCCTTTTTCATTTGCTCTTGGATTTCATGTTCAAACGAATCCTTTTTATTTTATTTTATTTTATTTTATTTTATTTTATTTTATTTTATTTTATTTTTCGTCTGTCTTCGTTCCGAGAGCTTGCAGGTTTTTTTTTTTTTGTAATTTTGTTAGTTTATGTTTTGGTGAGCACGTTAATTGTCATCAATTTGTTGATTGCACGTTTCTGATTTATTAATTATTTGTTGGTGTTGGTGTGAGGTTGGGGATGGGGGAGGAGGGGGTAGGAACGGGGGGGAGGTGATGGGGTTGGTAGGAGAGAGAGAAATCGTAGTTGCGTGTGTGTGTGCGTGTGTTTGTATGTATTTTGCCGTCAAAGGAGATATGGGTAGGTGCTAAGAAAAATTTAACATTCTTATTATATTATTTTGTTAGTGGTGCAGACATTAAGCTTCACATTTCTTATATTCAAATTTTTCAATACTATTTATCATCGAATGACCTGCATTATTAGGTGTTGATATCCCCACTGCTCCATTGCTGTTTGCCAATACAGCTGGTTGAAAACTGCAGATTTGCCTTTGATAATTGTGCTTCAGAAAGTCCATTAACGGCCGCTGGAATGATCTTGTTCGCAACATCTGTTTGCGTTTATCATACAAGCACTGTATGAGATTTTGTATTGGCTACGAACTGGAGCGATTATCAGCCATCAGTCATTTTACCTTGTTAGCTAATTATCTATTAGTGTGACTGACACTAGGAATTCGGCCCTGGTTGTGTGCCTCGATTCTAATGAATTTCACCTGGGATGTAGCCGGCATTTTTTTTTTTCAACAGCTGAGGCAAAGCACGAATTATTTTAGGCAGTGAAATAACGTTGGTTATCCTAAGTTTCCTTTGTTACAGCTGCGCCTTTGTGATTCCTAAGGACTGGTAATTCGTACGTAATTGCGGAAGGATCATACGGGATTTGATCACCGAATTCTTAAGCTGGTAGCTTTCAAATGTCATTATAGAGTCGTTGGTACCTTGTTGAGGTTCCCAGGAAGGAGACTCGGACAGAGCTTTGGTAACGCGTTATGTCTCGCTGCTTTGTAATTTTGTGATCTTGCAACGTTACGTCGGTCGTGTTACTTTGTTTTTCGAAGTGTGGGACGGTCCACGGAGCACTGCATGGGAGACCTTTCGTGGCAGTGCATGGGAGACATTGTACTACTACTTTATCAAGCTGCTGGGAAGCTTGTTTACGAAGTGCGCAAGCGACTCGAATCAACGTGTATGTTGGTCAGAGGTTGAGGGCGATGTAACTGTGGGTTTTTCGATACCTGATTCAAGTGCTTTTCATCGTATATGCCGTGTATGAAATGACATCCAGTTTCTTATTTTATTTATTTATTTATTTGTTTTATGTTATTTTATTTTATTTATTAATTTTATTCGATTTATTTATTGTATTTTATTTTTATTTATTCTTTGCTTAATCCTAACGAGCTAATAAAGAAACCAACGTTTTCTGGCTCTCGTAATCCCTCCAGCCTACAAGTGGTGAGCCTATTTAACACCTCCTCTTGGGTTAATCCCAATTCTGCATCCTTCGCTTTATTATTTTTTATTATTTCCTTCAAGCTTGGACCAGAGAAAGGCTTCCGATCGCCATTCCCACATTGTAAGTTCGAATTTGGGGCCACTGTAAAATTAGGTTCTATGAGTCATCGAAAGATGGTTACTCATTGCTCCACAGTGGTTACACAGTGTCTGTTCCCGCTTAAGAGAACCTTTTCATAGTTATGAGTCGGTTTGGTAACTTCAGGAGGCCGTCCTGCGCCTTGTATCTTGTGCATTTGATCACGAATTACATTTTGACAACATGACTGCGTAAGGTTGAAAATTCTTGAAGCTTGGCTCTTGGGAATTGAGACCTACTGTACTGTCCTAAGTGAAAAAAAATATATATATATATATATATATATATATATATATATGTATATATATATATATATATATATATATATATATATATATATATATATATATATATATATATATATATATATATATATATATATATATATATATATATATATATATGTATGTTTAACTGAGAACATAGTGTGATCTTCTTCTTCCAATCTTTAATAGAATAAGCAGGCATATTTTATCAGGAACCTACACAAGTAGAAACAAATCAGCTGCTGTGTATTTCGGATGAGCTGCCGTCCTGCCACGGAGGAGAAAAAGAAAAAAAGAAAAGAAAAGAAGACGACCTTTTGAACTCGAACAAGACGTACATTAAATTAAAGGATCGGGAGACTTACACCACATCTCGCATTTACATGCGATGTTTTCCCTGGAGAAGGAGGAAAGTGATTAGCGAAAATGAATGAGGTCGTTTGTATATCGGGCGTGGTGGAAACGAAGGCGCCGAGAGAGAGAGAGAGAGAGAGAGAGAGAGAGAGAGAGAGAGAGAGAGAGAGAGAGAGAGAGAGAGAGAGAGATAAAAGGGTTCTCTTTTTCCCAAGAGAGAGAGAGAGAGAAAATAAAACGTTTCTCTTTTTCCCAAGAGAGAGAGAGAGATAAAAATTTTCTCTTTCACGAGAGAGATAGAGAAAATAAAACATTTCTCTTTTTCCCAAGAGAGAGAGAGAGAGAGAGAGAGAGAGAGAGAGAGAGAGAGAGAGAGAGAGAGAGAGAGAGAGAGAAGTTTTCTCTTTTTCCCGAGAGAGAGAGAGAGAGAGAGGTTCTCTTTTTCCATAGAGAGAGAGAGATAAAAGTTTCTCTTTTTCCCGAGAGAGAGAGAGAGAGAGAGAGAGAGAGAGAGAGAGAGAGAGAGAGAGAGAGAGAAGGGGGGGGGGAGCCAAGGCCGTCGAACAAAAGGTTAGCCCACTCAGGTATAATAGGTGTAGATCTGGAGATAATATTATGAATTCCTGGTCGACGAGCGAAGATCGCCCGGGTGAGTAGCACCGCATGTAAACTCGATAACAGTACAGGCGTGTGTATAGGCACCGGGGGAAACTCTGTTTACAACCAGAGATAATGATCTGTGTGGTCAAACGCCTCCTCATCCTCCTCCGCCTCCTCCTCCTCCTCCTCCTCCTCCTCTTCCAGATTCTCCTCCTCCTCCTCCTCCTCCAGATTCTTCTTCTCCTCCTCCTCCTCCTCTTCCAGATTCTTCTTCTCCTCCTCCTCCTCCTCCTCCTCCTCCTCCTCCTCCTCCTCTTCCAGATTCTTCTCCTCCTCCTCCTTCTCTTCCAGATTCTTTTTCTTCTTCTTCTTCTGATTGTCATTACTCTACGTGGTCACTATGTCATTCGTTGATGGAATGGAATCTAAAATTTAGGCCAAAGGCCAAGCGATGGGACCTGTGAGGTCATTCAGCGCTGAAAAGGTAATTGAGAATAAAAAGGGCTTTAAAGGTGTAACAGGAGAAGAACTCGATGAAACAACTCTTAGGAGTGGGTGGAAAGTAAGATGGAAGAAAGAGAGTATGACCGGAGGTACAGTAAAAGGAATGGAAGTGGTTGCAGCTATAGGGTGCACTGACGCCACTACCCTCTGTGTCATGAATTACTGCCATTTCGATTACATTCACCTGTGCCCTTACGTCAGAATTTTTCCTTCTAGCAGAATCTAGTTCGATGTGTGTACACACGTTACCATAAACATCTGATACTCTAGTAAATCGTTCAAATTATGATCCTGAATTGAACCCAGTGATTTTAATCCAGGAAACGAACGCTCGCCATGTTTGAGTGCCGTGATTGATTTTTGACAAGCACCACGCGATTGATGCGCTTTCAGTCTGGTTGAGTGATTAGATTTAGATAAGTTGTCCACTTTTCAGTAATTATATGACGTTCCTAGGGGGTGCCATTTGGATGCATACAAATCCTCTGAAAAACATTATTATTATTATTATTATTATTATTATTATTATTATTATTATTATTATGAGGATACCTTTCTGTGGAATTGAGAGAAGTGAAAGTCTTACTGCTCCCGTTGATGCTATAATTAACTGTGTCGTTTCTATTCCCTCTAAAAAAAAATTGATGGATTTTTACGAAGCCGAATCATTTAACTTTTCATGTCTTTTGGAATAGAGGCAAAATGCTTCTCTTTTGTGTTATTTGGCGATTAATGAACGCAAGAAATAACTTGGGCGTAATAAAGTGATTCTGGACACGGTGCCTCCCAGGCTCCAAGTTCATATGGTAGCAAGTGTCAACTTTGACACATTTCCACATTGTATGTTGCATTGCCGAGTACGATGTTAGTTACGTTGAAACCATCTGCTGGGAATCCTGCCTCGTCATCAGAGACGCGTTGAGTTTTATTAGATAACGATTGCTCTCATGCCTATTTATTTACAAGTTACATTACTTAGCGTTAATTAGCTTTACGTACAGTTTTACTATTGTGCTTCAGGAACTCTGTTTTATTTATCTATCTCTTTTTTTTTTAGAGGTCGACACCAAGTCCCGTGAGGTGTGCAGAAGTCGTTATAATAAAAAATATAACGCTGTAGAAACTAGTGGTGCTCTCTCTCTCTCTCTCTCTCTCTCTCTCTCTCTCTCTCTCTCTCTCTCTCTCTCTCTCTCTCTCTCCAAAAACTATGCAGGTTTTGCATGGGTTTCACCTCACTTTTATTCCATGCGTATTAGCAGAAAACTTATTTCCAGTGTTTTATGTCGATTATCTCTCTCTCTCTCTCTCTCTCTCTCTCTCTCTCTCTCTCTCTCTCTCTCTCTCTCTCTGATATTGTTTTTCTTCATCCTTTTGAATGAACACGATTCACTGTGTCGTTCTACATTCCTCCCCGTTGTTTTATCATCATCATATTTCACATACCTCCACATCTGACCCCGCCGTTATAATCAGGTGTTCCTTTTTATTAGGTCTTAGGCTCACCAGTAGCGGCCTAATTCTCTTCTCTCTCTCTCTCTCTCTCTCTCTCTCTCTCTCTCTCTCTCTCTCTCTCTCTCTCTCTCATGGCGTCAGTGACCTTAGTAGTTGTGACGCCAGAGAAACCACAACAATTAATTAGAGAATCTCTCTCTCTCTCTCTCTCTCTCTCTCTCTCTCTCTCTCTCTCTCTGGCGTTAGTGACCTTAGTAGTTGTGACGGCAGAAAAACCTAATTGTTAATTAGAAAATTCTCTCTCTCTCTCTCTCTCTCTCTCTCTCTCTCTCTCTCTCTCTCTCTCTCTCTCTCTCTCTCTCTCCTTTGTGACGTATAGTGACTGGTGAGATAGTTGGTTTAAATTAAGGTGGCCTTGTGCCAGCGCGGGTCTTTGCCAAAAGGCGGTCAATAGGTGTGGTAAATTTGCTGAATGGGTTAAGAGGCCTGATGTGGACCTCAGAGACGATTGACTCATGGCGTAGGCTCTGCTCCCTATTATAGGAATTAGGTCAGTATTTATTCCTACTAAGATAATGAAACTCTTTTACAATTTATGACATGTCGTGTCTGTAGTATGTTTAAAAATCCAGACATATTATTAATATGTAATATTAGAAACAATTGTATTTAATTTTAAATAGTGACTTTACTACGAGATTCACCTGTGTCACAGTAAAGTACTTTTGAGGTATTTTCCCAAAGCATAATCTTGTGTACTTATCAGAAATAAAGAGAAATAATTTCTCTCTAATCAAGCAAGGAAGAAATATTCAGAAACTCTCTGATGCTAGTTGTTCATAGTGGGAGAATTCAGTATAAGTTTCATTATTATGAAAACGAAAAGAGCTTGATGTAAAATATCTCTACATTTTCTCCAACGAGCAATGAAAGACTAAGGGTGCAGGTGAGGAAATGCTCTCTCTCTCTCTCTCTCTCTCTCTCTCTCTCTCTCTCTCTCTCTCTCTCTCTCTCTCTCTCTCTCCAGAGAGTGGAGAGTAATAATTCCTGCTAATGAAGCAAGAAATGTTTAGAAATTGAAAACCTTAGAGTGCAGGTGAGGAAATGCTCTCTCTCTCTCTCTCTCTCTCTCTCTCTCTCTCTCTCTCTCTCTCTCTCTCTCTCTCTCATCAGAGAGTGGAAAGTAATAATTCCTGCTAATGAAACAAGAAATGTTTAGAAATTGAAGACCTACGAGTGCAGGCGAGGAAATGCTCTCTCTCTCTCTCTCTCTCTCTCTCTCTCTCTCTCTCTCTCTCTCTCTCTCTCTCTCTCATCAGAGAGTGGAAAGTAATAATTCTTGCTAATGAAGCAAGAAATGTTTAGAAATTGAAGACCTACGAGTGCAGGTGAGGAAATGCTCTCTCTCTCTCTCTCTCTCTCTCTCTCTCTCTCTCTCTCTCTCTCTCTCATGAGAGTGGAAAGTAATAATTCCTGCTAATGAAGCAAGAAATGTTTAGAAATTGAAGACCTACGAGTGCAGGTGAGGAAATGCTCTCTCTCTCTCTCTCTCTCTCTCTCTCTCTGTCATCAGAGAGTGGAAAGTAATAATTCCTGCTAATGAAACAAGAAATGTTTAGAAATTGAAGACCTACGAGTGCAGGTGAGGAAATGCTCTCTCTCTCTCTCTCTCTCTCTCTCTCTCTCTCTCTCTCTCTCTCTCTCTCTCTCATCAGAGAGTGGAAAGTAATAATTCCTGCTAATGAAGCAAGAAATGTTTAGAAATTGAAAACCTTAGAGTGCAGGTGAGGAAATGCTCTCTCTCTCTCTCTCTCTCTCTCTCTCTCTCTCTCTCTCTCTCTCTCTCTCTCTCTCTCTCTCTCTCATCAGAGAATGGAAAGTAATAATTCCTGCTAATGAAGCAAGAAATGTTTAGAAATTGAAGACCTACGAGTGCAGGTGAGGAAATGCTCTCTCTCTCTCTCTCTCTCTCTCTCTCTCTCTCTCTCTCTCTCTCTCTCTCTCTCTCTCTCTCTCTCTCTCTCCCCATGGTTCTTAACCCTGCCCCTTTTGGTATTCCGGGTCCTGGTCTCCTTCTCCTTCCCTATCCCGCAACTAATCAAGCTACAAAGCCCACGTGACAAATTACCTCATGTTATCTCCGCATCTCTCTCTCTCTCTCTCTCTCTCTCTCTCTCTCTCTCTCTCTCTCTCTCTCTCTCTCTCTCATCCGCCTCTTCTCCAACACCCTCATGAACTATCTCCCGCACTCCAACAATGCCAAGCGTCTGACACAAGCAGCCCTGTTAACAATTGGAGGTTCGTTAATGAGAGTTATGGAGGTATGCCACTGGAGATGAAAGGAGGAGGAGGAGGAGGAGGAGGAGGTGGAGGGGGAGGAGGAGGAGGAGGAGTGGATGAGGTAGAGGAAGCTGCTGAGGATGGGCGGAGGTGGAAGAGGGAGGTATGCTTGGATATCGAGGGAGATAGGATTGAGAGAGAGAGAGAGAGAGAGAGAGAGAGAGAGAGAGAGAGAGAGAGAGGGAGAGAGAGAGAGAGAGAGGTGTTGAGGAGAAACAAGGGATAGTGCTTAAAGGGTTAAATTGATGGCTAATGGAATTGAAAGAAGTCGAAGCTAAAGAATTGAGAGAGAGAGAGAGAGAGAGAGAGAGAGAGAGAGAGAGAGAGAGAGAGAGAGAGGGAGAGAGAGAGAGAGAGACGGGGAGGGAAGGGAGGGTGATATGTCCGATAAGGATTAGAAAAATGAGAAATTGGCGTGAATAAATGAGTATAAGTAGCAAGGCTTGTGAGATAAAAGCAGCATTTGCTCTACATAGAAATACGAATCATCCTAAGACTTGGCAAACGGAAATAAACATATGTGCAAAACGGAAATCAACATATGTGCAAGAGGAAATAAGCATATGTGCAAAAGGGGGTGTATATGTGTAAAAAGTGTTAAGATTTACTCCTAAAAATCAGAATTTTGTTACCGTCTTTGCCAAATGGTGTGTGTACGTTCATTTACATCCCCAAACTCTGTGACGAATAATTTTTTGGCCGTGGAAAGAGGTATTGGTTCCACCTAAGAATAGATAAACAAATAGATAAATAGAAATGTATTTAGATAAGAGCGACTCAACGCTACATTGTATATTTGCAATGCCACAGAATCTCAGGCAATGTTGAAAGCAGAATCATAATATTATTAGTTTTACGAACGCATACCTTGTTCTTGGTGGTATTACTAACCGACAATGAACACGGATTAATGCACGAAGAGCTAGGTAGGTAGGTAGCTAGAGAGAGAGAGAGAGAGAGAGAGAGAGAGAGAGAGAGAGAGAGAGAGAGAGAATCGAGGCTGGTCGAAGAGGAAGACGATGATTATTCAGAAACAACACAAATGGAATTGGTGGGAGGAGATGGCCGAGATGAGGTGCACTCACTGATGCTGATGCTTAGATAACTATGGATGGGTCTAATATACATTTGAGAGAGAGAGAGAGAGAGAGAGAGAGAGAGAGAGAGAGAGAGAGAGAGAGAGAGAGAGAACACACTTATTTCTCACCCTCTCTTGTTGTTTGGGAAAAGAATCCTTTTACCTCTCTCTCTCACTTTCGGGAAAAAGAGAACCTTTTCCTCTCTCTCTCTTTCTCATTTTCGGGAAAAAGAGAACTTCCCCCCTCTCTCTCTCTCTCTCTCTCTCTCTCTCTCTCTCTCTCTCTCTCTCTCTCTCTCTCTCTCTGTGTGCGTGTGTGCGTGTGTAAGAAAAAAAGTACACTTTATCTCGTTCTCCCCCGCTTCTCTCCATTTTTTGGCAAAGAGCTCTCTCTCTCTCTCTCTCTCTCTCTCTCTCTCTCTCTCTCTCTCTCTCTCTCTCTCTCTCTCTCTCTCTCAGATGCGCTTGTAAGTAATGCTTATGCTGATACCTGAAGATCCCTGCCCTTAAGAGAATGGATTAGGAGGTGGGCCTCGAAGGAATAGGCAGAAGACGAACGCCATCGCGATAAGCTCATGAAGAATTAGTGGAAGGACATTTAAAAAAAAAAAAAAACTCTTGTTTTCTATAATGGTCTTGTTCTTATTAAGGAACTAGACTTCGTTTTCTTGCGGTCTTAGGAAAAGGCAAATTATTTTTCTCTAACAAAGGGAAAAGTACGACTCGAAATAATTTATTACTCTCTCTCTCTCTCTCTCTCTCTCTCTCTCTCTCTCTCTCTCTCTCTCTCTCTCTCTCTCTCTCTCTCTCTCTCTCTCTTGCAGTCAAAGTAGAACATATTTAACAACGAAATTAAGAGCCTATTTGTATCTCTTTCTCCTGGCGTCACAGTGTCGTTCACTTGACAAATCAACTATGTAAATTTAAAACCTATCTGTCTTTTTCTCCTGCACTCAAAGCAAGGCATATTTGAAGTCCACTTTCCGTCCACCTCTCCTGCACTAATACACATTTGACATATTTGCGAAATGTAAGACCTCTTTTGTTCTTCTCTCCCGCTGCCAGGTATAGTATATTTGACAAATAAGCCCAGGAATTCACGTCTCTCTCTGTCCATCCTCTTAACAGTCAGGACCTTTGTGTTTGACAAATCAGAGACGTAAGATCTATTTCTGTCCATCTCTCATGCTGTCAAAATAGCGCATATTTGACAAATCAGAGCAATTTAAGACCTTTTTCTGTCCATCTCTCCCTCAGTCAAGTGACGTATATTTGACAAATCAAAGAAATTTAGGGCCCCTCTCTGTCCATCTCTCACCCAGTTAAGTAACGCTTATTTGACAAATCAGAGAAATTTAGGACCCCCTTTCTGTCCATCTCTCCCTCAGTCAAGAAACGTATATTTGACAAATCAGAGAAATTTAACACCTCTTTTTATCTCTCACCTGCAGTCAAAGTAATGCATATTTGACAAATCAAAGACATTGAAGACCTCTTTCTATCTCCCACCTGCAATCAAAGTAATGCATATTTGACAAATGAAAGAAATTTAAGACCTCTTTTTTCTCTCACCTGCAGTCATAGGAATGCATATTTGTCAAATCAAAGACACTGAAGACCTCTTTCTGTCTATCTCTCCAACAGACAAAGTAACACATATACAAAAAAAAAAAAAAAAGAAACTTAAGAACCTTCATTCTCGATGACGCTCGCCTCTCTCGACGGAGCCTTTGATGATGCGACATTTCTTCTTGTATAGCTACACACAACTGACCTCCTGCAGCCACGAGATATGAACTGGTCACCAGGGAACAATACTCAGGAAAGCGGGAGGGGGAGGAGGAGGAGGAGGAGGCGGCGGCTGGCGGCGAGGATTCCAAATCCTCCGGGTATCGGGAACACGCTGTTTCTGGGACTGCGTCCTTCAGTGGTTCTTCAAGAGAACCTCCTGGGAAGGCTCGCCCTCCGTCCCTCCGGCGGTGTTGCCTTTGGTTCGGATGTATTCTTCAGGGCGCTTTTAGCGCTACCACCAGTTTCACGCCATGCGTCAGGAGGGCGGTTGGGGAAGATGAAGAGGGAGGGGGTTTGGTGGGGTCGGGGGTGTCAGGATGCTCGGTGCCCCTGGGGGTGGGGGTAGGGGGAGGTGTGATAGTGCATCTTTGATTGCGTCTCTGTGGTTGCTGATATTTTCTCTTGTGTCCCTCCGAAAGAACTTCCTCCCTCAATCGTCCTCGGTGGTCCTTGACTCCCAAATCGTTTATACCGAAGGCCTAGGACGTCTGGACTTGGTCCTGATGATTGCTAGCTCATTTTTGCAATGCTCCTCATTCAGGGGTTTCTTGTGGTTCATCGTGATTGCTTTTCATTCTCTAAATATTCACTGACGGTTGTGTGTTTCTTTGGAAGATTGAATGTCAAGTCAGTGGCCCCTTTGGACTTGTTCCATATGAATAGGGTTCATCTTCTGGAGAAATACTTAATGATCTTTTCATTCTGTACTGATGGTGCCGGTAATTCCTTCGTTGTTTTGTATCCTTCAATTTGAGGTAATTGTTACTTACCGTTCAAATCGCCTAGACAGAATAGAACACTCGTGTAACACATGTGACACCAATATTAATAACATCTAACACGCCATACCCTGTTAGTTCCATGTTATATTTCATTCTAAGAATAAAGAAAAAGAAAACTGAATGCTTCCTACATCCACTGAGGGGCGTGGACGGGCGAGCACAGTGGTCGAAGTGTGTAATCACCATAGCCTTCTCCACGGGCGGCATTTGGGCGTGTCCTCCAAACCCCTTTGTGCAAATCATGTCACCGGGAGTCGCCGCCAGCGCTTCTGGTACCGACGTAACCGGACAGTGGCTGGATGTTTGGGTATTTTTTCCCAGTAGGCATTTTTTCCTTCCAGCCTTTTTTCCTCCCTCTTTCTAGCTAAATGGAAATTTACCTCCCTGAGTATAATTTTGTCCTTATTTGTGTCATTGTGACCGGGTAATTGAGAAGTAAAAATTTGTGCATTCTCAAGCATATTCCGATAGTTCTTTAAAACCCAGTTTGCCTTAAAGAAACCAATGCAGTTCTTACTTACGAGGAAGGTAAGTTATTATTTTCCACGTCATATAAATCATATAATGTCTTCTGCTTCTTCGATCTGATTTCATTGAATTATAATTCTGTTAATGTAAGGCATTATAAGCTTGCACTCAGGGAATCAGTGACTTTTCAAATTAATATTTAGAAATTATAAAGTTACACTCGGGGAATCAGTGAATTTTTAAGCGTATGGTTACCATGGGGATTTACACAATATGAACCGTTAGCCGTTTGTTACTGTTGTGAAAAAGTGTGCAAATTGGTTTTGCACGAATATCTCGATTTTTATTATATTTTCAACTTTGAGATTTAATGGCTTGTAATAATTTTAATCGACGCTGATATTCTCTTACTTTGGATGTATGTTTTAAAAAGATATTATAGTTGATAGTAGTTGGGTTATAGATAGATAGATAGATAGATGTATTTTTTTGGCTGCATGTTAAAATAAGATATTATAGTTGATAATAGTTGGGTGATAACAGATAGATAGATAGATCGATAGATAGATGTATTTTCTTTTTTGAGGTATGTTTTAGTAGATATTATAGTTGATAATAGTTGGGTGATATATATATATATATATAGAAGAGAGAGAGAGAGAGAGAGAGTGAAGAAAGATGGGATTATGCTCAAAGGAGCATTTGTAGATATGAATTATTACTATTGTACGTCCTAATCTCCATATACAGTACAGTTAGGCTTACATACAACTGCGATCGGCTGAAGTTCATTAATGAAAACACCGCATTAACTGAAACAACTCACACCTGCTGACGTCAGAAGCTGATATTTTTAGTCGTGAATGAGGTCTCTGTCAGCTGAGGCGAGTGTACAGTGGAATACACCCATTCAGCGAGACCCATTCACGAAGAGGGGGGTTATAATGAAATACGGGATATCATGAATATTCATTCATGAAAGAGTCCTCGCCGGGAGAAAGAGTCATAATGAATACCAAACACAACCATAAACAAACGTTTTGCCCCAACTTTCTCGACGCGTCTGGCAATTAATCCTTCAAATGGAATGATAACTCTATAAATTATGACAAAGCGATGCTAATTCATAGATTACCCGGATGACACCGTATTACGGAAGGTATTGCTCTCTCTCTCTCTCTCTCTCTCTCTCTCTCTCTCTCTCTCTCTCTCTCTCTCTACTTAGCGCTGATTTTACTTAGATCAGATAAAATTATGACAAAGCGATGCTGATTTATAGATTACCCGGATGACACCGTATTATGGATGATATTGCACTGCCACTTGTATACTCTCTCTCTCTCTCTCTCTCTCTGTACTTGGCGCTGATTATACCTAGATCAGATAAAATTATGACGAGATGTTAATTTATAGATTGCCCGGATAAAACCGTATTACGGAAGGTATTGCGCTACCACTTGTATGCTCTCTCTCTCTCTCTCTCTCTCTCTCTCTCTCTCTCTCTCTCTCTCTCTCTCGCGATGATTTTACCTAGATCAGATAAAATTATGACAAAGCGATGCTAATTTATAGATTACCCGGATGACACCGTATTACGGATGATATTCCCTGGCGATGATTTTACCTAGATCAGATAAAATTATGACAAAGCGATGATAATTTATGGATCACCCGGATGACATCGTATTACGGAAGTGTTACGCTACCACTTCTCTGCTCTCTCTCTCTCTCTCTCTCTCTCTCTCTCTCTGTCCTAAAGATTATAATAGCTGTTTTTAGTTTTCTGACAAGAAAACTATTATTATAACTTTGTCTGTCGTCAACTTTGTATTCACCCTTTTCTGTCCCACTTTTTCTATCCGCCCTCAGATCTTTAAAACTACTAAGGCTAGAGGGCTGCAAATTGGGATGTTGATCAACCACCCTCCAATCATCAAAAATACCAAATTGCAGCCCTCTAGCCGCAGTAGTTCATATTTTATTTAAGGTTAAAGTCACCCATAATCGTGCGTCTGGCAAGGATGTAGGACAGGCCACCACTGGGCCGTGGTTAAAGTTTCATGGGCCTCGGCTGATACGGCATTATATGGAGACCACCGAAAGATAGATGTATTTTCAGTGGCCTTGATTATACTATGTACAGAAAACTCGATTGCATGAAAAACTGGCGCATTTTATATGTGATCTATGGCTAGCCTTTTCTACTGTGCGTTGATATAATCAGTTTCCACTAGTATGAAAGGAAAATTGTGCCCACTTGCTGTTTTTAATGATGTGCTCTGAATCATAATGTATAATATTGCCATCATTCTTTGAGTTAATTTTCCTTTAATATGCTTTATTTATCTTTTATAAATGAATACCTAAGCATTGCTTCCCATAGGTATCTACAGTAATGAAGCCTCAACAGTTTAATTCTTAAGGCCTTAATTTTTGCGTTATGTTTATCGATAGAAACGATCTACAGAACATCGAAGGACAGCAATTGCTTTGGGCCTTTTAGATGTATATACTTTTCTGGTCTCGTTATCAGTCAGATTTGATATACCAAACCAGGTGACTGATTCAGTAGAATTTCAATTTGGTTTCCATTTGGCTCTTAACTAACAACAATTTTCTTTTAATTATTACATAAAATTTCATTGATAGTTGTAGGAAGTCTGATTTCTTTCACTTTGTTATAACTTTGGAGATCTCTGATCGTTGGACAAATTGTTTCTCATATTTCCTTCAGATTTCTCGTGTTATCTGCCTTCATGAGGAGAGAGAGAGAGAGAGAGAGAGAGAGAGAGAGAGAGAGAGAGAGAGAGAGGCGGGGGGGAATGTATGCGAACGAAGGATTCAAAACTGACGCAGGATATGACATTATAACCTTCCACAAAGAGACACATTGGCATCTGGGTCCATGCATGAACACGTCGATACCCAGATATGGGCATGGGTCTCTCTCTCTCTCTCTCTCTCTCTCTCTCTCTCTCTCTCTCTCTCTCTCTCAGGTGCCCCCCGACAGTCCTTCCAGCTGGGCCATGACTAAAGAATATTTGTCGAGTCCTGCTGAGAAACTTCATTACTGCGCTCCTGCGAATCGACACACGACATGCACCAATCCTCCTCCTCCTCCTCCTCCTCCTCCTCCCCCCCTTCTTCTTCTTCTTCTTCTTCTTCTTCTTCTTGTAGGTTGAAAGGGCACCGGAGTAACTTGCTGAGGGATGGGGTATGGTGGGGGAGGAAGGGAAGGTAGGAAAGGCTAGGATTTCTATGGGATAGGATATCTCGAGGCCAGAAGGCGACAGGGAATGAGTAACGGCGAGGAAACATGAATGCTGAACACATCTAGAATGAAGATAAACAAGGAAGTTTAACAATCAGAGCTTAGACTGGAGCAAACTTGAAGGGGCAATTTGCGAAAAATAGTAAAAAGTCACGTTTAAAAGGATTCCTTTTATTCTAAAAAAAAAGTCTAAAAGTCAAGCTTTAGGAAAACCTCCTGTTAGTCTGAAAAACGCGTAAAAGTCATGGTTTAGAAAAATCTTTTTAAATCTGTAAATACCTAAAGTGCAAATCCCTAAAAGTCTGTAAATTCCTAAAAGTCTGTAAACACATAAAAGACTGTAAACTGTTAAAAGTCTAGCTTCAGAAAGACACTGTAATTGTGGAAAATCCGAAAAAGTCGAGTTTCAGAAGTACTTATTAAAAGTCTGTAAACACTTAAAAGTCTGTAAAAGCCTAAAAGTCTACCTTCAGAAAGACAAAATCAGAAATTGTGGAAAGCCCCCCCCTCAACAAATGCCAAGCTTCAGAAGTACTTATTAAAAGTCTGTAAGTTCCCTAAAAAAAATCTAGCCTCAGAAAGACAACATCCGAAATTGTGGAAAAGGCCCCCCAAAAAACAACAAACTTCAGAAGTACTTATTAAAAGTCTGCGAACACCCAAAAGTCTGCATAAACACAATACAAAAAGACACCTGAAATTGTGGAAATCCCCCAAAACCAAGCTTCAGAAGTACTTATTAAAAGTCGGTAAGTTCCTAAAAAGTCTAGCTTCAGGAAGACAACATCTGAAAAAGCCAAGCTTCAGGGGTACTCATTATTCAGGCGAAAAACCTCATAACAATCAAGTTTCTCCCGTTGGAAACAATCATAACAATTCTGTTGGGAACTGAAGGTGATCTCGGATTTCAGCGCAACACCTTCGCCGACAAATCAGGGGAATCTCAAGACGCGTGTTATGTTACCAAAGAGAGAGAGAGAGAGAGAGAGAGAGAGAGAGAGAGAGAGAGAGAGAACCCCCCTGAGGCCGGCCAGCCATTCTTTACAACAGGGACCCTATTCCTATTTATAATTCAAGGGGACCAATTGACCTCAGTTATCCAATATGGCTGATGGTTACCACGTGATATTCTTCACAGGGCCCTGATTGATTTTCTGCCTTTCCGATTACGTGTAGGAGTGTTTTCTGATAAATTTCATTACGTTTGGAATGTCACGTCGTGGTTGTGTAGTTTTTTTTTTTCATGGGGTGGAAGTTTGGGAAGGTTTTATTTTTCAATGTTTTTTTTTATCGCTTTATTTCATACTGTCTTCCTGTTGTAGACTACTTTTGTTTACTATAGTCTCTTGTCTTCCTGTTATCTATTTGCTGTAGTGTCTGTCTTCTGGGTTTATATTTACTATAGTCTCTGTCTTCCAGCTTTGTATTATAAACTGTAGTCTCTGTATTAGTGTTATATATTATATGTACTATAGTGTCTGTCTTCCTGTTTGTACTGTAGTGTCTGTCGTCCTCTTATATACCATACACTATAATCTGTCCTCTTGTTATACATTATCTACCACAGTCTCTTGTCTTCCTGTTACGCATTATTATTTACTGTAATCTCTTTCTCCCTTTACCTTTCTTCTGTTACTGTTTTTATTGTTCATTCGCCCTTTTGCTCTCTTTGTAGTCATTGCTGTATGATGACATTATTCTTTCAGTGTCCCTCTCTCCTCTCTCTCTCTCTCTCTCTCTCTCTCTCTCTCTCTCTCTCTCTCTCTCTCTCTCAGCATTTATCAGTTTTCATGTCGAGGTCATTTCTTATCATTGTGTGTTTTTTCTCTCTCTTTTAAATCGGCAGATGTCTTTCCTTTTATTTTCCGTTTCTCTTTCTGATTTTCATTCCCACTTACCCTTCAGCTTTCTCTCTCTCTCTCTCTCTCTCTCTCTCTCTCTCTCTCTCTCTCTCTCCTTTTTTCCCTTTTTCGGAATTCGTGCCGCTCACCGAACACTTTCATTTCCGGTCCTACTGTCTGCAGTTCTTTTTTATTTTTACTTATTCCAATTTACTAGAATTATTCCTCCTTTTCTCTGCTGCATCTTATATAAACCTTTAGCAAGTGTGTCCCCGTTTCTTTTGCTTCGTATCTGTACGATTCAACACCTGTACGTCTGTTTAGCTGTTTGCCGTCACCTTCGTCTATTTATATTTCTCTCTCTCTCTCTCTCTCTCTCTCTCTCTCTCTCTCTCTCTCTCTCTCTTGTCGTACTTTCAGTGTTTCTGCGACCTTGCTCTATACCCTGACTTGAGTCTCTCTCTCTCTCTCTCTCTCTCTCTCTCTCTCTCTCTCTCTCTCTCTCTCTCTCTCTCTCTCTCGTCATACTTTCATTGTTCCTGCGGTCTTTCTCCATAACTTGACTTGAGTCTCTCTCTCTCTCTCTCTCTCTCTCTCTCTCTCTCTCTCTCTCTCTCTCATTGTTCCTGCGATCTTTCTCCATAACCTGACTTGAGTCTCTCTCTCTCTCTCTCTCTCTCTCTCTCTCTCTCTCTCTCTCTCTCATTGTTCCTGCGATCTTTCTCCGTAACCTGACTTGAGTTTGTTCAAGCGTTTCAATCTGGCCTCTACTTCCTCCTCCTCTTCCTCCTCCTCCTCCTCCTTCTTCTTCTTCTTGAATAAGGTGCCTTTGCTTTTATGACCCTCGAGGTGCTTTCACTCTGCTCCTTAGCGTGCTTTTGCTCCGACGCAAAAAGTCGCCCAGTCAGGAAGGCAAACAGAGGTCTATGTTAATTTCGGGACTTCATTAAGTCGCCGGTGTCAACGTATTATTTTCGCCAGGGCTGTACTACGTAATTCGGATATGGCTAACTGTCGGTTATGAGGTCGTGGTTTCAGGAGTTTTGTCTGCTGCATAGTATTATTTTAGTTTTGTGCAGGCAGACTTCTCAGTTACGAATAATCTGTAGTTGATTCATTGGAGACATAAGTCGTCTGTAGCGATTACACACATACATACATATATACATGCGTGCATTCATATACTGTATATATATATATATATATTTATGTGTTTTATATATATATATATGTCTGTGTGTATGTTTGTATATGTATGTGTATTATATATATATATATATATATATATATATATATATATATATATATATATACTCTCTATATATATATATATATATATATATATATTGTTTTCAGCAATGTCTGATATAATACAATTATGTAAAAGCTTTACGCTTCATCTAAATCTTTCTTTAGACGTGTTGGATAAATCCATGTTATCAATGCATGCGCAGTTATATACTTCTCCCTCACATATTTTATGAAAAGCATCCCATGTCAACATTGTGAAGCATGTAGGTGTATGGAAACACATGCATAACAGACAATGGCAGAGTATTGATACAGTCACTCTCCGCGTTTAGTTGCAAGTTTATCCGTCTGTGGCTTCCCGCATTTACTTTTTAATTTTAACTCCTGAACCTTAGAAGGGATTTCGGTTAAAATTTGGTACAAAGATAGTCCATCGTGCATAGATTTTCATGAAGGGACATTATCTGTTTGCACATATGTCTGTTCGTTTGCACATACGCCTGTCGTTCAGCATTGCTGTCATTCTTGCCTTGTCATCGCAACTCCTCGTGCAAGGTTGAAAGGTTTTCAATTAGAAAGAGTATACGAGAATAGACCGCCATGCACAGATGTGCTTGTTATTAGACCGTCCGTCTGTCGTTACTCCTACAGTTTTTTAAACTTGTACAGTTGTAGACAATCGAACACTACTGTGTGCACTTGTAGACAATCGAACACTATTGTACATGTGCGTGGAGGAGGGATTGTACACATGTCTCCCGTCTTTTATCAACTGTAAGTGTGTCTGTGACTTTTACTTTGTTTTACCAGTTCGTAAATGATAGAAGTGATTTCAGACAAACTTTACGCACACACACACACAGTTCCTCGCGTGGGTGAGCGGGTTCCGTTCTCAGCTACCACTCTGTTGGTCGCGAGTTCGAATCTCCGACCGGCAAGTGAAGAACAAGAGGAATTTGTTTCTGGTGATAGAAATTCATTTCTCGCTATAATGTGGTTCGGATTCCACAATAAGCTGTAGGTCCCGTTGCTAGGTAACCAATTGGTTCTTAGCCACGTAAAAATAAATCTAATCCTTCTGGCCAGCCCTAGGAGAGCTGTTAATCAGCTCAGTGGTCTGGTTAAACTAAGATATACTTAACTTTTTACACACACACACACGCACACACGAAGACCGTCATGCACTTGTGCAAGAAGGGATTTTGTTCGTCACAGTTATCATCGCAATTCCTCCTGCCTAGTTTAAGATATTTCAGTCAAAACTGGTGCAAAAGCAGGTCATCATGCATGGACGTGCATGAAGGAAGATCTTCTGCCCTGTCTGTCTGTCTGTATGTCACACTCATGTAGGCCTCCGGAAGTCCTGCGCCTTTGAGTGGATTTAAAATCATACTTAGTAGAGAAAGGTATTGACCCGGATTCATGAAGAGTCTACGTTTGCCCATCTCTGTTCATAACCATGAATGTCCCCCGTCAGTGTACCTCATGCGGTGCACTGTAGGCATTACTTAAGGCTCTTTGCAGCGTGCCGTCGGCCTCTAGCTGCAACCCCTTTCGTTCCTTTTACTCTACCTTTTACTCTACCTCCTTTCATATTCTCTCCTAACAATTGATTCACAGTGCAACTGCGAGGTTTTCCTCCTGTTACACCTTTGGAACCTTTCTACTCTCAATTTCCGTTTCAGCGCTGAATGACCTCGTAGGTCGCAGTGCTTGGCCTTTGGCCTAAATTCTATATTCAGTTCAATAACCATGAATGTCATACTTACGCCGTTATTGCAACTC
>NC_089761.1:30073143-30075643 GCF_040412425.1 Macrobrachium rosenbergii | reverse complement strand
ATTTATTCAAGTTTTTTTTTTATTTTGCGTATGCATTTACGTGTGTGTGTGTGTGTGTGTGTGAAACGGCCGTGCATTAATGTTATGCATGCACAAGTGTTTGTGAACTTATACATTATATATATATATATATATATATATATATATATATATATATATATATATATATATGCATGCACATATATGCATATATAAAATATTTATATATTATATATATATATATATATATACATATATATATATATATATATATATGCATACATAAATGTTTCAGGAAATTAAAAACAGCATGTGTTTAATTTTCCTTCTGATACATCTGTGTATGTAATGCAGGTGTTGTCTGATTAAAATATACATGCCATACACATTAAGTTATTATTTAGAACATATACATACATACACACTCATATATATATATATATATATATATATATATATATATATATATATATATATATATATATATGTATGTATGTATGTATGTATGTATGTATGTATGTATGTATGTATGTATGTATGTATGTATATATGTATAATACACGCGCAAAAAGTATGGTTTATCTAGAGTAAAAAGACAAGAGCAGCTACCCTGTTGAGAGTTGTCTGCAAACGCCCATGTCAAATTATTATGAACCTTCTTCGCTCACAGAAGCATCAATAATTTTCGTTGTTCCAATCTTTTATTATAAAAATGTCACTACTCATGGCATACATCCTTGCGCATCCTGGAATATCCGATATATGCTTTCATTTTCCAGTCTGCATTCCTCCACTCTTTCCATGTCGGAACCGCCATGTCACACTCGTATCCGTCTGTTCGCTAATTTTAGCTTTCATTTTACTCGACACCTCTGTTATGTATAGTGCCTTCTCCCATTTAAGCTTTCTTTATTACTATATACGTTCAGTTTTCACCTAAACGTCAGTTCTAACCTTTCATTTTCAAACGAAAACGATGGAAGGTCCAGAGTCAGGCCGAGACCCCGAGAATGATATGGAATTAAAGGTCACATTATACGATTTCTTTTTCCTGTGTCTCGGGCACCCTATTGTAAGCGATCGCAGCTCACGTATACTTAGAGGCCCGGATTAGATTCTCGAATTGGGCGAGGAGGGAAGAATGAAGCCGTTCCCTAAAATCCAGTATGCCTCTGTCCTGACCTTAACAGTGAAATATATACCTATCTGTCAGTCGACCTCTGTTTTTCGTTCTATATACATACATATATATATATATATATATATATATATATATATATATATATATATATATATATATATATATATATATATATATATACTGTATATAATATGTGGTGCTATTGGTAGGATCCTCGCCTGCCAGGGAAGGTGCTCAGATTCAAATCCCGAGCAAAGGCGCGACCCCTTTGTGCCTCTGTTGACCTAAATAGTAAGTTAGGTATTTGATAGTTTGTCGACTGGGGTAGGTCACAGCCGGGTTGGGGAAAAGGGCGTGGGCTAGCAGCGTCATCCCAAAACACTAGCTCTGAACCAGGAGGCTAACACACCCAAGAGCTAACCTTACAAGCTCCAGGTAGGAAAGGTGTATGCTTTAGAATATATATATATATATATATATATATATATATATATATATATATATATATATATATATATACACATATGTATATATATATATACATATATACATATATATATATATATATATATATATATATATATATATATGTTCTTTTGTTTTTTGTGTATACGTATTATGTGATTGCATGCATCTGGCTATGTTGTATACGTATGATCAGATGTGCATGTGTTCGTATTATATATAATATACTGTATATATATATATATATATATATATATATATATATATATATATATATATGTTCATTTGTTTTTATGTATATAAGTATTATGTGATTGTGTACACATAACTTGTAAAATACATGTTCATGTTGTATAAGTACGTTTTAGTGTATGGCTGTTTGTAGAATTTCTTCTGTCAAGTATCATATATCAGTGTCGAATCATGAGTTCCTTTAGCAATTTAATACACCCAAGATGAGATAATATAATTCAGCGTTTGCATATACAAATACTAGGGGAGCTACTGAAAAACAAGGAAAAAAAAAGCGCCGAAGTTTCTTCGGCGCAATCGAGTTTTCTGTATAGCCGCTACAGTGTATAATCAAGGCCACCGAAAATAGATCTATCTCTGGGTGGTCTCGGTATAATGCTGTATGAGTGGCGGCCCATGAAACTTTAACCAAGGCCAGGTGGTGGCCTGTTCTGTATCGCTGCCAGACGCATCATTATGGCTAAGTTTAATCTTTAATTAAATAAAAACTACTTAGGCTAGATGGCTGAAATTTGGTGTGTCTGATGATTGGAGGGCGGATGATCAACATGCCAATTTGCAGCCGTCTAGCCTCAGTAGATTTTAAGATCTGAGGGCGGACAGAAAAAATGCGGACAGAAAAAAGTGCGGACAGAAAAAGTGCGGACGGACAGGCAAAGCCAT
>NC_089761.1:30053143-30068143 GCF_040412425.1 Macrobrachium rosenbergii | reverse complement strand
ATACTAAAGTCATCAGCTTTTCGGGAGTTCCAAAACTTCCTTCTATCCCCCACCCATCCTCCCATTCCCGATTTTGTCTCCCATCCCTCTTTTTTTTTCAAATTTTTCGAATAAGGGCATTTCATATTCCTATCGTTCTCAGTTTTCATGGCGTGACATTAATATCTGATCCGTCACCTTGGTTATGGTAACTTTCTTGATACATTTTCGTGGTATGTACATGTTTTCCAGACTTTCAGTCTCATGGACTCTACCTACAGTAAACAAACAGTTTATCTCTATATCTGTTTCCTCTCATTCGCTTTCAGCATCCACCCTTCTTCTCCATGAGGCAAATCCATAGAAGGTTTGATTACACCACGAACAAAATTGTTTGCAAAGGGATAGGAGCGTTACGCTGATTGACATACTCCTGATAGGTAACAAGCTAATGGTATTAACTGAATTACCACAGTTCACATTGACGAAGTTCACAAACTGTCATGTCATTTCGTTGAGGTGCCAGGTTCACGCACAAGATCAGTTGATTATAATGAGAGAGGTCCGTGTGGTATCATCGCTCCATAGGCCGTCCGAATATGGCAACATCGCCTTAACTGTCTAGTTGACGTCTGACGACCGTTTGCCGGGTGTCTTCGTTCTCTCCGTAGGACAGCTCATGGTTAAATTTGCTTCATTTATATGTAAAAACAATTTTATTCTCAAGTTTTCATCGTTACTGTTCTTTCTTTCAAATGAGCACCATATTCTTAGGAAGCTTGAATTTCAAGTCAGTATTGCCCCCTATGGTGGGCTCGTTCCATATGAATAGGGTTCATCTTCTGATTACTGTAATAATAATAATAATAATAATAATAATAATAATAATAATAATAATTGGATTACAATGCACAGCACCATTCGTACGTTGAAACTTTTTATGTCGAGGTTCTAAAAATGAAACTGTAAATTACACCTACATGTTCACTCTTTCACCGATTATTAGTCGCGCTTGTTGTATTGACCAGTATACCTTAGTCCCTTGTTCAGTGGGTTACGTCAGAGACGCGGAGCTGCTATCAAACGCTCTTGGCAGCTGGGAGCTGCGCTAAGTGATTTTTACAACTTGCGTTTCGTGCGGATGGCTTGATTGAATTTATCTTTTTTTGTAGTGAATTTGTGATTCTTGATTTGTGCTTTGTGCTATTCGGGGGCGTGGACCCTGGATTAGAAGTTCTGGTGTGGATGGCGCTGTCCACAAGGAAAGGTGAGTTTGTTTGGCCTGTTCACTAAAAAAACACGTCTCTCATCCAATTTTGTAATATTGTGCGCGTGTACATGTACTAATCAACCAATTCCACTCTTCCGTCATCGTAATACCATACACAGTTCATCTTCATGAATTTTTTATTTTTTTTTATTTTTTAAACAACTTCCTCATACCTCATTCATCTCACGCGGTGCACTGTAGGCATTACTTAAGGGTCTTTGCAGATTCCCTTCGGCCCCTAGCTGCAACACCTTTCATTCCTTTTACTGTACCTCCATTCATATTCCTTCTATTTCCACCTTACTTTCCATATCTCCTAACAGTTGATTCATAGTGCAACTGGTAGGTTTTCCCCCTGTTACGCCTTTCAAACCGACTTACTGTCAGTCTCCGTTTCAGCACCGAATAACCTCTTAGGTCCCAGCACTTGGCCTTTGGCCAAAATTCTATATTCCATTGTATTTACTGTATACTTCATTCACTTCATATAATTATAAAATCCTTTTTCGAGTACTATTAAAACGCTTTCAACTCTCTGTAGCTTTTCTCTATCATTACCGATTAACAGTATGATATTTATATCGCCGTACGTCGTATCTGTCATAAGTTTTTGCTAAGTCTATGTGTGTCAGTTTTTTTTTTTTTTTTTGTGCCTTCATTCATGTCCCGTTCACAGTTCCAGATAAAACCCTTGATATACAAACATTTTCGAAAACCTTACCTGCTGTTGCCTTGACGAGTCATCCGTTCACTTATATATTTTTTAAGTGAAGTTTTTATAGATAAATATATATATATATATATATATATATATATATATATATATTATATTTATATATATATATATATATATATATATATATATATATATATATATATAGGATATATGTATGTATCAAGAGAGGAGTTTAAAAAGAGTAAAGATGTGAAAATAACGGCTTTGAGTTCTTTGTTAAAACCAAAACTGTCTTCTCCTCACTATTTGCCTGAGGAGAGAGACAGTTTGGTCTCTGAAATATAGCCTTTATTTTCCACATTTTTGCTTTTTATGGGCTTCTTATACTTGACGGAATTCTGTTTTAACAGAAAATATCTCAGTTTCAAATATATATATATATATATATATATATATATATATATATATATATATATATATATATATATATATATATTTATAATTTATATATAAATAATATATATATATGTAAATTATATAAATTTATACTTATTATATTTGTGTGTATATAGTTGTTTATAAATATATATGTTTATACCTATACTTATTCATGTATATGTACATATATACATATACTGTATATACATGTATATATATGTATATATGATCGTTCAGAAAATCTAAGATTGCGGTATTCATAAAATGAGCCTCAGAAATGTATTGGTGCATATGAAATAGTGTTTTATATTTTGCGTGTTCAAGTTTGCTCTCTCTCTCTCTTGGGATGATTTATTGTGATATTTAACGTGTTTGTTGGTATTTCAATACTTTTTGTTTCAACAGTAGCAGCCATCGTGAATTACATTTGCTTATAAATAAATATATATTATATATATAGATATATATATTTGCATATATATATATATATATATATATATATATATATATATATATATATATATTTTATATATCTGTATACATATGCTAATAAGTAATTTTGGATCAGAAATTTTTTTTATTTTTCGCTTTTTATAATTGTCTTTTGCGTATTTTCCGACGTAAATGATAGCAGACGGATACTGAATATTGTAGTACAGAGTGTCACTTGATGTTTAATACTGAAACACTCTGGCATTAGAAGTGAGAATTTAATCAATTGAAGCAATAATAATATGATTGTGTTGATCATTTATTATGCTCATCACTGATTATGCGTGTAATCTTTAGTTATTTATCTCTTATTATTAATCATTTGCTAATGTTATTTTGTTATTTAATATATTTTCATATTGTTTAAATTAGAAGGGGTCACCACTAAAGGTCGAAAGGTAATATTTTTTACTCACTTCCAGGGTCTAGGGAGGCCATGTTTAGGAGTTTTTAATTTGTTTTTTATTTATTAAATATTTTTTTTTTTTTTTGGTTAGTCGTGTTCATGTTAACTTCAGGTCAGTGACTTTAGCAGCATATAATTTAGATGTTGGGCTGTAAATATTAACTTTTTTTTTCACCCAAGCGCTCATTAATCCCACACACGTTGTTGTCTCTACTGCAAATACGCTTGTTATTTATGATGCCGTGTTTTTTGTTGTTCTTATTTTTTCTTGTGAACTTAGGAAAACTGTCATTGGTCGAAGTAGTAAACCTGATTAACAGATTTTAAATAATTTTTAATATTTAAAATTTTTAATGAATGTTCAGCGCAAAAACTATTTACGATTCTCCGAAGAAAAAAAAAAGCTTTACCAATGACTGTCCTCTGAATGAATGAATGAATGAGTACAGAAATTATTTAGACCAAAAGCAAGGCGCAAGTGTGAGGTCATTCATAGCTGTCGTTATAGAAACGTGTAGAAAATCCTCTGCTCGAGAAACGAAGGGATTATCGAACGGAAGGATGAGTTAGTATTTTCTAAGGATTTTCGTGAATCCTGAAGCTTGTATTATTTCAGATAATATGTGTAAGTCTGTAGAACCTATGTTAATTGAACTCCTTTGTTAATTTTCTATCACAAAATTGTGCTTGCATGCTTGTACTGAAGTAACTTATGGCGACAATTTGTGTTTTGCAGAAATTCATTTTGCCTTTCAAAAGTCTACGATCATCACAGAAATACATTTTGCCTTTGAAAAGGTCTACGATCATCACAGAAATACATTTTCCCTTTGCAAAGTCTACGATGATCACAGGACTACATTTTGCCTTTGAAAAGTTTACGATTATCACAGGAATACATTTTGCCTTTTAAAATCTTACGATTATCACAGAAATACATTTTGCCTTTGAAAAGTCTACGATTATCACATAAATAACATTTTGCCTTTGAAAAGTCTACGATTATCACAGAAATACATTTTGCCTTTGAAAAGTCAACGGTTATCACAGAAATACATTTTGCCTTTGACAAGTCTACGATTATCACAGAAATAACATTTTGCCTTTGAAAAGTCTACGATTATCACAGAAGTACATTTTGCCTTTGAAAAGCCTACGATTATCACAGAAATACATTTTGTCTTTTAAAAGTCTACGATCATCACAGAAATACATTTTGCCTTTGAAAAGTCTACGATTATCACAGAAGTACATTTTGCCTTTGAAAAGTCTACGATCATCACAGAAATACATTTTGCCTTTGAAAAGTCAACGGTTATCACAGAAATACATTTTGCCTTTGAAAAGTCTACGATTATCACAGAAATAACATTTTGCCTTTGAAAAGTCAACGGTTATCACAGAATACATTTTGCCTTTGAAAAGTCTACGATTATCACAGAAATACATTTTGCCTTTGAAAAGTCTACGGTCATCACAGAAATACATTTTGCCTTTAAAAAGTCAACGATTATCACAGAAATACATTTTGCCTTTGAAAAGTCAGCGGTTATCACAGAAATACATTTTGTCTTTGAAAAGTCTACGATTATCACAGAAATGCATTTTTTCCTTTTAAAAGTCTTACGATTATCACAGAAGTACATTTTGCCTTTGAAAAGCCTACGATTATCACAGAAATACATTTTGCCTCTGAAAAGTCTACGATTATCACACGTCGTCTTTGGCCCGAACTTGCACTATGATTTATCAAATTATATTGTGACGGTCCGAAGCTTCCAAACAACCAATGAGTGATTCCGTATTGCGAAGGAAAATCAGTATTTCTGTTTTAATTAGTAATTACAGAAATATTTACCTTATTGTGAACATTACTGACGAATTAAATGTTCGTTTTCTTTAAACGGGAATAGCTTAAGCCTCTTTAAACAGAGAAAGGAGATTAACTGAAAATTGTTAAAACTAATCCTCTTTAATGCGAACAGACGAAGGAATTAAATTAATTAGTCAGTCATTGAGCTCCGTAAGCTATGATTAAGTTCTTGACGCACATTCTCTCTCTCTCTCTCTCTCTCTCTCTCTCTCTCTCTCTCTCTCTCTCACAACGATAGTCTACGGGTCATGAACTCATCTTTTAGACTTACCGTCGTCCAGCCCAAAGGCCGAAAATTTTATATATATATATGTGTATATATATATATATATATATATATATATATATATATATATATATATATATATATACTGTATATTAATGTGTATGATATTTCCGTGTAAATAACGACACATTAGATGGATGTAACAGGCAGTTGTTTGCTTTTTCAGTAACAAGTCCGGGTTTAATCCGTTATCATCGGGAAGAGCCTCTCCATAATTTAATTATGATCTGTGTTTTTTTTTTAATACTAAACATCTTTGCTTATTTTTTTTAACTTACCAGATAAATAATTGAGCCAACATTCTTATGTTAAAAGCCTTTGGAATGTGTTGTGGGCATTTATGTTGATGTATTCGGTGGTACAAAAAGGAATTTTGTTCGACGATAGTTAGAAAATGCTACTATACATCCAAATACACTTGAGCGTGTTAAACTTGGCTCTCGGAAATAAAAGGTTACGTGGCGCCAGCGCTTCTGGAAATGACAGATATCCAAGGCTTGTTTACGCGTACCTGCGTTCTCATGTAAACGCGCTGACTTGTCATAGAGTTTGTAAGAAAAAAAAAAAGGGGGTAGTATGAGTGACTGTGAAAAGCGTACCTCTTTATTATATTGTGGAGTAATGTAGCAGCAGCGTTCAGGGGCGTTTGTGCTTACTTAACTTTGCTGAGTGATTATTTCAGACTCTGATGTATATTTCTTCGTATATTCCTTGGTGTATATTCATGTAGGACTTGGTGTATCAAATGTTTTAAAAGAGGTTTGCGGGTGTTATTTTTGTTTCATCATTGAGGTGTCACGTAAAGTTATGATTTGTAACAGAAATGTGCCTTGACTTTTTTATTTTAAAGGAAAAGTGAATGTATAATTTACTCTAGTCTTCAAATTCTCCTCTAATTTTTATCCCCGGAAATGGCACATTAAGCAAAAATCGTCTTTTGAAATCCTATTCCATCTTGGTTCATAGTAGGTGAAAAAAATATTTCAGCAGCAGTGTTTTGAGGTGGTTGGTACATGTGGAGAGAATGGTATTGGAACAAGGGGGATTAGTATCTTAGAAGTGAAACCAGGAGCAAAGGGTAAAAGTGTCTGGGGAAGGAAGGAGGGGCTTTTATATTAAGCGGTTATTATTCTGGAAGTTTCCAAATGGGGTCCCGACCTGATTCAACAGTTTGAGGATGAGTGTGATAGACGATATTGTCTTTTTGTGTTGAGCTTTTAGAGGAGTAGTGTACCAATTATATATATATGTATGTATATACACTATGTATGTATGTATGTATAAGTGTATATGTGCATATATGCATATATATCTTATATATATATATATATATATATGTATGTATATGTATATATATGATATATATATGTATATATAGTGTGTGTATACATCTATTTATGTGTGTATTTTTGTGTATGTATGTATGTATGTATGTATAAGTGTATATGTGCATATATATCTTATATATATATGTATGTATATGTATATATATGTGTTTGTATATGTATATATATAAGATATATATATGTATATATATAGTGTGTGTATACATCTATTTATGTGTGTATTTTTGTGTGTGTGTTTAAAACACAACAATATAAAAGAGTTTTTCGTGAATGTTATTTCCACAAACTTGCATTCTAACATAACCCCCTTAGTTAGAAGGGGGGAGGGACCATTGCAATGTCCTTTGTCGTTGTTAGAAAAAAAAACCGAGAAGAAATAAACGAACGTATATCTTTTTTCTTGTCTGAGTGTTCGCACATATATTTTTTATCGTGCGAGCGCGCGAGCACTCCATCATAATTCACGTTGATTAGTTGTCTAACCTTGTATTAAAATTCCTCCATGGTCAGCCAATCCATACATAATTGCTCGCCCCTTTGACAAATCCATACTTTCCTGGTCTGACGCTTTTTTTTTTTTTTTTTCTCCGTTCTTTTTCCTTTGACAAAGCAAGTAAATGCTGAAATTAGAGCCTAGAGCATATCTCTCTCTCTCTCTCTCTCTCTCTCTCTCTCTTTAACCCACAGTGTAAAAAAAAAATGGGGGTGGTGGGTCTTGGTTATTTACTGAGGCAGTTGGTTCTATTGTTCAGACGTGTGTGTGTGTGTGTGTGTTTGCACTCACTGAAGTTTGCACGCGTAAATAGGTGGGAGTGTGTTTGTTGTTTGTGCGTGTATATGTAAATCGTGTGTGTGTGTGTAAATTACATACGTGCATAGCCTGTTGGTGTACGTAATGAAAATGAGGTTGGTATGTGTACTTTATGTGTATATATATATAAATATATATATATATATATATATATATATATATATATATATATATATATATATATATATTCATACATATATATATACAGTATAAACATACATATATATACAGTATATACATGCATATATATACATATATGTATATATATATTGTTTGTATTTATGTGTGTATGTATGTTTGTATGTATATATATATTGTATATATATATATGTATATGTATATATATTAAGATAATGTGTGTTTGCGCGTATATACTTGCCTGTTACTATGATAAGAAAAAACGGGAAACAATAAGGATTTGGTTTATTGAGAGAACTTGACATTTGACTGATAAAAACTTTCGATGTGAGTGATTGATTAGATGGGCCAACACTTACTAAAAGAATAAAAACTGCTGTTTGTTCCCTTCTCGCATTTTATGTACTGAATGATAAGGGGCATTTAATAATTTTTTCCAGTGTCTGTGCAATGAAAAAAATTATCCAAATAACTTCAGTTTACCTCAGATGTTTGCTCTTCCTTTGCTGGTAACTTTATATCTCTGTCGTTCTAGTTGTGCATGGTAAGTGCACAGTCGTCTGTCTGACTTTTCAGTTTTGAAAGGATTCACATTCCGCATAATCATAGTCGGCTCGATTGTTATAGCAGAGCCTTTCCATTTATTCGAAATAAAATTTCCCAAACTCCCATACGCATTTATATATATATATATATATATATATATATATATATATATATATATATATATATATATATATATATATATATATATATATATATATATATATATATGTGTGTGTGTGTGTGTGTGTGTGTGTGTGTATGTATATATGTATGTATATATATACAATATATATATATAAACTGTATATATATATATATTTTTTTAGAAAAAGTGTGTGTGTGTGTGTGTGTGTGTAATTGAAAGTCTAGCATTCCTCCTGATCTTCGGCCTTTAAAATTCGTCACCCTGACGTTTCCAATTATTAGAATTCCCTAATCTAATGTGACACTAGGACATTTTTCCCATCAATTATTCCATCTTGCCCGATCTTCTTGAGAATACGATGCAAGAATAATCAACACCGTACTTTGTCTCTCTCTCTCTCTCTCTCTCTCTCTCTCTCTCTCTCTCTCTCTCTCTGTCAATTAATTATTCATCTTACTGAATTACAATATATTTGGCGGAGCTGAAAAATGGTAGTACGGACGGGTTATATGCTCTTGTGTGCTGAAGTTTTTAGTAGAGAAGTGTTGTCGTAACTCTCTCTCTCTCTCTCTCTCTCTCTCTCTCTCTCTCTCTCTCTCTCCATAGTGGAATCACCTTGTTAATCATTCATCTTACTGAATTACAATGTATTTCTTAGCGCTGACAGATAGTCGCAACGACGCTACTTTTGTGCTGAAGAAGTTTTTCGATAGGCAAGTGGTGTCGTAACTCTCTCCATAGTGGAATCACCTTGTTAATCATTCATCTTACTGAATTACAATATATTTCATAGCGCTGACAGATAGTCGTAACGACGCTACTTTTGTGCTGAAGAAGTTTTTCGATAGGCAAGTGGTGTAACTCTCTCTCTCTCTCTCTCTCTCTCTCTCTCATAGTGGAATCACACTTTGTTAATCATTCATCTTACTGAATTACAATGTATTTCTTAGCGCTGACAGATAGTCGTAACGACGCTACTTTTGTGCTGAAGAAGTTTTTCGATAGGCAAGTGGTGTCGTAACTCTCTCTCTCTCTCTCTCTCTCTCTCTCTCTCTCTCTCTCTCTCTCTCTCTCATTCATCTTACTGAATTACAATATATTTCTTAGCGCTGACAGATAGTCGTAACGACGCTACTTTTGTGCTGAAGAAGTTTTTCGATAGGCAAGTGGTGTCGTAACTCTCTCTCTCTCTCTCTCTCTCTCTCTCTCTCTCTCTCTCTCTCTCTCTCTCTCTCTCTCTCTCTCTCTCTCTCTCTCCATAGTGGAATCACCTTGTTAATCATTCATCTTACTGAATTACAATATATTTCTTAGCGCTGACAGATAGTCGTAACGACGCTACTTTTGTGCTGAAGAAGTTTTTCGATAGGCAAGTGGTGTCGTAACTCTCTCTCTCTCTCTCTCTCTCTCTCTCTCTCTCTCTCTCTCTCTCTCTCTCTCTCATAGTGGAATCACCTTTGTTAATCATTCATCTTACTGAATTACAATATATTTCTTAGCGCTGACAGATAGTCGTAACGACGCTACTTTTGTGCTGAAGAAGTTTTTCGATAGGCAAGTGGTGTCGTAACTCTCTCTCTCTCTCTCTCTCTCTCTCTCTCTCTCTCTCTCTCTCCATAGTGGAATCACCTTGTTAATCATTCATCTTACTGAATTACAATGTATTTCTTAGCGCTGACAGATAGTCGCAACGACGCTACTTTTTGTGCTGAAGAAGTTTTCGATAGGCAAGTGGTGTCGTAACTCTCTCTCTCTCTCTCTCTCTCTCTCTCTCTCCATAGTGGAATCACCTTGTTAATCATTCATCTTACTGAATTACAATATATTTCTTAGCGCTGACAGATAGTCGTAACGACGCTACTTTTGTGCTGAAGAGTTTTCGATAGGCAAGTGGTGTCGTAATCTCTCTCATAGTGGAATCACCTTGTTAATCATTCATCTTACTGAATTACAATGTATTTCTTAGCGCTGACAGATAGTCGTAACGACGCTACTTTTGTGCTGAAGAAGTTTTTCGATAGGCAAGTGGTGTCGTAACTCTCTCTCTCTCTCTCTCTCTCTCTCTCTCTCTCTCTCTCTCTCTCTCTCTCTCTCTCTCTCTCCATAGTGGAATCACCTTGTTAATCATTCATCTTACTGAATTACAATGTATTTCTTAGCGCTGACAGATAGTCGTAACGACGCTACTTTTGTGCTGAAGAAGTTTTTCGATAGGCAAGTGGTGTCGTAACTCTCTCTCTCTCTCTCATAGTGGAATCACCTTGTTAATCATTCATCTTACTGAATTACAATATATTTCTTAGCGCTGACAGATAGTCGTAACGACGCTACTTTTGTGCTGAAGAAGTTTTTCGATAGGCAAGTGGTGTCGTAACTCTCTCTCTCTCTCTCTCTCCATAGTGGAATCACCTTGTTAATCATTCATCTTACTGAATTACAATATATTTCTTAGCGCTGACAAATGGTCGCAACGTCGCTACTTTTGTGCTGAAGAAGTATTTTGATAGACAAGTGGTGTCGTAACTCTGTTGGGTGTACAGAACGAGGAGGCTGCTGGCGTGGTGATCAGGACTCCCTGGGCCATGTTTTATTCATGTCAAACCCTCTTTTTAAAAACCTGTTCTCGTGATACGGTTTTGAAGCGGCTAAAAAGCATGATGGCGCGCGTGCCAGCGTTTTGTCTTTAGTACTCATCGTGTGTTAGTGGTCTGTCATACTTTTGATTTAGCTGTGGGAATTAAGAATTAAGGAATTTGTAGTGTTTTTGTAATTTGAGGTTATATAATGACATTACAGGCTTTGATATCGTTGCCGTTTCCTTTCTCCATTATAAGTTTTATCCGTGGAACATCTGAGTTGCTTTATTCCTGGATGACACCAAATGATATTAGTATTCGAGGTATGGTATGGTCAAATAACATACAGTGATTTTAATCATTACTGTTTGTGCTGAATGTTATTATATATTATATATATATATATACTGTATATATATACATATATACATATATATACATATATATATATATTTATATATATATATATATATATTTATATATATATATATATAGGCCTATATATATGTTACAGGCAGATAGCGAAATGCACTTAGGAACACTTGATCCCCCCAAGGGCTAGTACTAAACACGGCGGAACAGTGACTCACCTACAGTGTTTCGCCGTGTTTAGTGCTAACCCTCGGGGTCAAATGTTTTTCGGCGTGTTTAGTACTAGCTCCTTGGGGATCAGATGTCCCTGAGTGCATATCTGCTTGAAATTTCATGCAGTTCGTGAAATACTTGTAACATATATATATATATATATATATATATATATATATATATATATATATATATATATATATATATGTATAGATAGATAGATAGATAGATATGTAGGCGTAAATGTTGTGCTTACGAACCGTTAATTGCATATCCTGAATTGCTTTGTAGTTACCAAGCAAAACATTAGAAATTTGAACTGAAGATTTGTAAACGTTATGTATTCCAAAATTCAGAATAACAGGTACGTAATGCACAAAACGTAATTTATACAAAAGTTACACACTTTTTTTCTTAGGTAGTAAATTGCTTATACATTGGTTATGAACGGAAAAAAAATTGATGCCATTCTTGCGCGAATCGATATTGCCAAATAACAGACAAGAAGGTGGAACCTGCCGGAAGGTTTTTCTTGAAAGAAATATGATAGATCATACTCAAAAACATTATATTCAGCAGCCTCCTTTTCCAACACTGCATAGCACAGCAGTCCTAAGTGGTCATTTAGTGAGTTTTTCTCGCATCTTCCATCACCCTCTTTTTTTTTCTTTTTTCTTTTTTTTTTTTCTTTTCCCACCCTGGTGCCGTGGTCGTTAGCGACGTAAACATTATGATTTATTGTCATATTCCGGGACTTTATGAGGGGATACGAACCATAGACGGCTGACTTTAGGCATATTTAAACCATGTTTTTGGCGTATTTAGCTGACGTTTTTTGGCCCGCCTCGGCCCTGCTCCTGCGTGGAATGTGCGAAAGGGTCCCAACAAATGGTCTCTTTTGTTTCTTAAGCTTCGATGTTCAGATCACCTGACGTGGTTTGTTCGCCTCACACTTGTAATTGCCTCTTATTTTTTTTTTTCCTTTTTTCTTTTTTTCCTCTTGTAAAATTACTTCTTCTTCTTTATTTTAAGGAGGGTGGCGTTCTTCCGTTTTTGTGTGGTGCATCGTTCGTACAGGTTTGAAATGGTCCCTTTATTTGCTTTTAATCTCTTACATTTAGTTGCTCGCCTTTGATGCAGACAGAGTGAATCTGGAAATTTGACAGTTTTCTGCATCTGGAAATTTGACAGTTTTCTATCTTCCAGCTACTGGTAACTGGTCGCATACTTGATGTAAAGATGGTTTAATTGCGATTTCAAGATGGGTTGAATTTATAATTTATTTTTCTCTTCAGTAAAGACAGGAAACAATAAATAGCAACAGGTGGATAACTAAATGAAGATCTTAGCTTGAAATTAGTGATAGTTTATAATAATTTCCTCATTGCTGGAATGAGACAGTCTCTCAGTTGTTATATTGGTAGGACTAACCAAACAATTTATTGTTAATATAATAGTAGTGATAACAGCAGTTGTCTGCTATATTAAGTTTAGTGATATTTGGTAAGAAAAACTGAATTTCTTATTGACAGTGGATTCCCTATTAGTTTCGGCCAGCAGCCAGTAAAATTGCCATAATCATTTCAGGCATTGGATAGCGTATACAACGCACGCGTCTATTTACACATAAAAAATTTATATGCCATCTGGGTAAACGATGTTCTCTCCATGTCCCATCTAAAACATACCGATGAGTATGATCTGGGATGTTGCAGTGTCATGCTGAAATATTGCTATATCATAATACTGTTGCCTTTTAGAGTGCAAGATCACTTTCACGCCAAGTGTGATATTTTTCATTGGTATTTATTATAACAACTTTCTTGCGTGAGAACAGTTTCATCTTTTAGCTGCAAAGGATTTGTTTCTGATGTTAAACGGTAGCCCTTAAATAATAATAATAATAATAATAATAATAATAATAATAATAATAATAATAATAATAATAATAATAATAATAATAAGCAAAATAGCGTTGCTTTGTAAATGGGTTGGAAGCCAAAATCAGAAATGTGCTATTTATATGGTGGTATTTTTTTCTAAAGTGGCTTGAAATAATGAAATTTTGAATGTACTGCATATGATTTAGCTGTACTGTAATATATAATATATAATTTATCTATTTATTTATTAATTTATTTTTTTTCCTTTCTGATAACTGATCTCTTCTTTCTATATCTCCTGTTGCCTTCTGATATTCCTTTCAAATGAACACCTTAATATTCTTTGGAAGCTAGAATTTCAAGTGAATGCCCTGTGGGCTTGTTGTATATGAATAGGATTCATCTTCTGAATAATAATAATAATAATAATAATAATAATAATAATAATAATAATAATAAGTTTTCGTAACTATGCTCAACACTGTCCATATAGTGATATTTTTTTCATAAAGTGGCTTGTAAAAATTACATTTTGAATGTACTTTAATATATAAGTTTTCGAAACTATACTCAGGATTTCATAGCACTTTAGCTTGGCTTTGGGAATGCCACCTTGAGGTAAATTGAATTCCCTATATAAGGTTGCAAATAACAATCCCGTTCCCCCTAACACTTGGAAACAAGTGCGCACAACACTTAGAAACAAGTAAATGCATCAAAAGAATGATCGGTGACCAGTCATCATTTAGTGGAGTCCCGGTATCCTAAGAATGTGTAAACATCAAGACGGGAGTGAAGAATGAGGGAGAATGTAACAGGCGGAATGTGGATGAGACAGGGGGGTTGGGGAGGGGTAGGGAAGTTCATAGTTTAAAGAGAAGGAAACTTCTTCTTACCGTACTGGTTCCGCCCCCAACCCCCGGTCCTTTGGGCGGGTGGGGGAGGGGGCTTTTAACCATCCCTCCCCCTCCTTTAAATCTTACCCCACTCCCATCGCCATCCGGGAGTGGGGGGAATGCAGGTGGCCCGGGCGGTGAACATGGGGAGGGGGCTTTTACCCCCTTCATGCAATACCCAACTCCTGTTGCCATCTTTTTCACTTCATTCGGCTCTTGATTTTTGCTGAGAGAAATCAGAAGTTTCTGTCCCCCTCCTGGGGAAAAGGGTTGGGGGTGGGGGTAGGGGGAGCTTTTACCCCTTTCATGCAATAGCCCACTTCATTTGCTATCCCTTTGTCACTTCATTCGGCTCTTGATTTTTGATGAGAGAAATCAGAAGTCTCTTTCCCAGAGAGAGAGAGAGAGAGAGAGAGAGAGAAAGAGAAATGCGTAATCATTTTCGCTAAAACAAAAAAGTCTGTCATTGTGGTTGATGTACGTGAATACATCTACTATACAGGAAATTTTTATGACACGGGTAGTCATAGATCACATATGACCTACTGAGTAATTAAGGCCATTCCGGTGAAATATGAAGACAATAGTAATATATGCAACAACGTATGTCAAATACATATCCGAGAGAGAGAGAGAGAGAGAGAGAGAGAGAGA
>NC_089761.1:30018143-30050643 GCF_040412425.1 Macrobrachium rosenbergii | reverse complement strand
AATGCTGAAAGTGATGATTGTATCAGCTGCATTCAGTTTTTGTAGAGTTTTCTCTAGTTTTCTAACGACTGACTTTTCTTGGGTACTGCATTGCGCCAGTAACTCTCCAATACTTGTCATTTCGGGAGAGGGTTTCGTCCCCACATATAAATTAATAATAATAATAATAATAATAATAATAATAATAATAATAATAATAATAATAATAATAATAATAATAGCAACGGTGCAGAGGTGTGGCAAAGAGAACTGGCTAGCAAGAAGTCGCAATTCCATCCCTGTTGACGAGTCATGAATATTGCATGATTGTAAATATGTAAATTAGATTATGGCTGCCACCATCATTCTGGTTTATTGCTTTCTGTGTCCACCTTTGTCAGTCCCTCGGTCCGGGTTTTTTTTTCTTTTTTATATTCTACCCTTCTCCTTTTTTGTACCAAATGAAGATATTCTTGTCGCATGGCATGTCTCAATCGTAGCTGGCTACTCTCTCTCTCTCTGTGTGTGTGTGTGTGTGTGTGTGGCGAGTAGCAGGTTTGCGTCAATAAATTGCCTTTCTTTCCCATAAAACTTGTGTCTTCTGACCTAATTTAGTGAATTATGTACCTCATGATTATTCGACTATTGTGGTTGGTCGCATATTGTGGTGCAGAGAGAGAGAGAGAGAGAGAGAGAGAGAGGGATCAGTGCTCCTTAACAATTGTCTTATTCAAAATATTGTTAATTCTAGCGTGGTAATCCATGCTCCATTCTAATCTTCATCAGATATTCATATTCTCTCTCTCTCTCTCTCTCTCTCTCTCTCTCTCTCTCTCTCTCTCTCTCTCTCTCTCTCTCTCTCAACATTAGTAAAAATGCACATAAATGTGTATAATTGGCGTTCTTTCGCAATTATAAACATTGGCAAGTAATGTTGGTCAATAATTTGCTAATAATTCAAAAATGACAAAATCTAAACTTTTCCAAATAACTAATCGTAAGAAAGCTTGCAGCTTTTACAGTTTAATAAAATAGGAATTCGGGAAAGACCTTGACAGGAAAATATCCTTAGAAATATTCCCGGGAATGATCTCAGTTTTTGGTTTACGAAGCCAAAGACACTTCGGGTAATCTTTAGAATTCCTGCCTTTCGGGGAAAAGTTGGTTCTTTACCGTGCAATTCATTTGGAGGGGAATGGACGGGGGACACCAGGCTGGGGAGCGGGCGGGGAGGGGATGGGGGATTAGGATTATGGTGAGATAAGTCGAGACATTTAATTTTTATCATCTCTTTTTCCAACAGGTAAGATGCCTTAGTGTTTGAAGGTCCATGTTCATTTTTTTTTAATTTCTTCTGCGGCGACCAGTTTCCACACGTCAGCCTAAATCCATTTAAAAGTATCGTCGTCCTCTTAAGCCGCCCTAAAAATTTAGGTGAGTGACCTTAAAAAATTTTAGGTGGGCGGCCTTAAAAATTTAGGCGAATGATCCTGTTTAAGGGCTTGTTTTAAGGGGGTCGTTCGGTGGGGATTTTGAAAACTCTGGCGATCTTGTGGTGGGGAATCTCTCTCTCTCTCTCTCTCTCTCTCTCTCTCTCTCTCTCTGGATTGATCTTTTGAATATATATATATATATATACAGTATATATATATATATATATATATATATATATATATATATATATATATATATATACATATATATACATATATATATATACATATAATAATATGTATACAGTATATATATGTATATATATATGTGCTGGAAAGCAAATACATAACATTAAGAATTTTATATAGAAATTCATTGACACGACGAAAATTCTCGCGCACTCTAAAGGAACACTTTTTCCCCTTTTGTACTAAGTAGATATTAGCGAATGAGCCAAACTGACCGAGCAAAAAAATATCCATTTTCATATATTTCGAAAATCTTTGACTCGCCGAAACTGCGCAGGGAAAAGTCCTGCCTGCAGGTATAACGACGTAACTGCTAAATGATGCGCACAATTCATCCATGGCAATGACAGCTTTGAAAAACAGGTACCAGGCGCAATTAACCGCAGGCCGCCAGATCTTCCCCGTCGTAATTTTGTTTCAATTGCTTCAATTAAGAGTAATTAAGAGCTCGAGGTAGCAGAGCGAATATTTAATGAAGACGTTCGTCCGTATCATTTTGGGCAGTACACTATGCTCACTTCCTTCTGGATTAGGTTTTTTTTTGTGGTTTATTAATTTTTTTTTTACACTGCTCACTTCCTTCTGGATTAGTTTTTTTTTTGTGATTAAATTTTTTTTTTTACACTATCTTCACTTCCTTATGGATTAGTTTTTCACTAAATTTGTTACATTATGCTCACTTCCTTATGGAGTAGTTTTTTCACTAAATTTTTTACATTATGCTCACTTCCTAATGGAGTAGTTTTTTTATTAAATTTTTTTACACTGCTCACTTCCTTATGGAGTAGTTTTTTCACTAAATTTTTTACATTATGCTCACTTCCTTATGGAGTAGTTTTTTCACTATATTTTTTACATTATGATCACTTCCTTATGGAGTAGTTTTTTTATTAAATTTTTTTACACTGCTCACTTCCTTCTGGATTAGTTTTTTATTAAATTTTTTTTTACACTGCTCACTTCCTTCTGGATTAGTTTTTTTTATTATTTTTTTTTTACACTGCTCACTTCCTTCTGGATTAGTTTTTTATGTATTGAATTTTTTTACACTGCTCACTTCCTTCTGGATTATTTTTTTTCATTAAATGTTTTACACTGTGCTCACTTCCTTCTGGGTTAGTTTTTTCATTATTTTTTTTTACACTGCTCACCTCTTTCTGGATTAGTTTTTTATTTATTAAATTTCTTTAACAGTGCTCACTTCCTTCTGCATTAGTTTTTTATTTATTTTTTTTTTAATGTAGCTCTGATATCCGGTATGTTTTTATATAACGAACATCGTGTTTCGTGTGAAAACTGCCTTTGTAGTTATCAGGAACTAGACCTTGGAGGAGAATATGTCATATTCTCCATGTCGAAGTGAAATTAGTTCCTGCTTTATTAATTCGTTGCTGCAGACAATACAAAAACCTTCAGCTTTTGAAATGCTTAGCTGTAGAACCGTGGAGTCTTCCTTTACACACACACACACACACACACACACACATATATAATATATATATATATATATATATATATATATATATATATATATATATATATATATATATATATATATATATACTCATATATATATATATATCTGATTTAACCTGTATGATGTAAATACGGTATTACTCTCCTTGCAAAGTGCGTACTGCTTATGTTCGATTCATCATGTTATTCACTCGGATAGAAGAACATGGCTCCTTTATATTTCATGTTTGTACAGTGTTCGCAAATACCGTGAACTCTTAACTGTGAACTTTAAACTGTGAACTTTCAACTGTGTTCCACCGCCAACTTCTTAGGCTTTGTTGGCAAATTCATGTTTCACATTCCCAACGAAACTGTGTGAATTGTGAACTCTAGAGTTGGCTGGTTTGATTAGTGTCCTCTGGTTTTAGAAAGTGTGACTTTGGATTTTAGACTATTTAAACTCTCTCTAGTGGTTAACACTTTTTTTAGTTTTGTGTAAAAGAAAACTATTGTGCCGGCATTGTCTGTCCGGCCACACTTTATCTGTCCGCCCTAAGATCTTAAAACCTACTGAGGCCAGAGGGCTGCAAATTGGTATGTTGCTCATTCACCCTACAATCATCAAACTTATCATATTTCAGCCCTCTAGCCTCAGTAGCTTTTATTTTATTTAAGGTTACATTCAGCCATAATCGTGCGTCTGGCAACGATATAGGCCAGGCCACCACCGGGCCGTGGTTAAAGTTTCATGGGCTGCTGCTCATACAGCATTATACCGAGACCACCGAAAGATAGATCGATTTTCGGTGGCCTTGATTATACGCTGTACGTAAAACTCGATTGCGCCAAAGAAACTTCGGGCATGTTTTACTTGTGGTTTTTTTCAGTTTGGCTCTCCTATCTTGATTCTATAGTTGGGGCTAATTTCGAATGCATATAAACATGTAAGATTCTGCTAAAGTATATTCTGATGGTATTGTGTCTAATTTATTTACGAGTATAAAACAATATTCTTTCCATTATTATAGAAGTGTTCTTTTATTCAAAGTCATTTCAACTTCAATTCTCACATCGCGATCGAAGTTACAGACGAAGATTAGAAGAGCAAAAGATCCCATTTTGTCGAAAAGGAAATCAAAGCGTGAATTTTGAATTAAGTCGGCCAGTGCATAATAGAGCAGACCTTACGAAATGCGAGACTTACAATAAATCCCAGCAAATCCCAATGAATAACAGAGCGCGGTTCCCAGACGAAAGAGGCAAAGACGACATTCAGCACGTTGATTTAGATAACCAAGTAACCCGATGTATATGTATTTGTGTGTAATTCGTGTAATAATTGAAACCAAGGGTTGCTTTAATTCATCCGACTGTATTTTTACTTGGGGCTCATTTCAGGAAGAGAATGGAGTGGTTGGATGCCGGGGGCGGCGGGGAGGGGGGGATTGTAAGGGGAAGGGGGTGAAGGGAGTGGTTGGGGGTTTCAGGGGGAATGGGAATTAGTATTTCTTTAGTGTTGTGATTACACCTGTTATTTGTGTTATCAGTCGACGCGAGATAAGGGTTAGTTGCGTGATTTTATTTTTTATTTATTTTTTATTTTGTTTTTGTCGTTTCAGTTGCGAGATTTTGTTTTTATTCAGTATCTTTTATTCTTTTGTTTTTGTCAGTTCGTAGGTTTTGTTTGGAAGTTATGATCTTCTGCAGTGAAAAGTTACTCTCATATTTTTTTAAACCCCTCAGAGAGAGAGACTCTCTCTCTCTCTCTCTCTCTCTCTCTCTCTCTCTCTCTCTCTCTCTCTCTCTCTCTCTCTGTCCCCGAATTCAATAATACGGCAAGTGAAGGTCGTGAGTTTTATCACAGCAGGTAAATCAGTAGGTGGCATCAGCCTGTGAAAGGAATAGAAGTTTTTTGGACTTTTAAGATTTTTTATTTTTCGATGATGTCAAAAGTAAATTCATCCCTCTCTTTAATGAAAGTTAAATTTGGATTTGTTGTTGTTTAACTGACGTTGATCCGTTATTCTCGTGTTAATTAGTTTTCTGTAAAAGAAAACTATTGTGCCGGCTTTGTCTGTCCGTCCTCACTTTATTCTGTCCGCCCTCAGAGCTTAAAAACCGCTGAGGCTAGAGGGCTGCAAATTGGCATGTTGATCATCCACCCTCCAATCATCAAACATACCAAATTGCAGTCCTCTAACCTCAGTAGTTTTTATTTTATTTAAGGTTAAAGTTAGCCATTATCGTGCGTATGGCAACGATATAGGCCAGGCCACCACCGGGCCGTGGTTAAAGTTTCATGGACCGCGGCTCATACAGCATTATACCAAGACCTACGAAAAATAGATCTATTTTCGGTGGCTTTGGTTATATGGTGTACAGAAAACTCGATTGTGCCGAAGAAACTTCGGCGCGTTTTTTACTTGTTTTTAATATTATTTTCGAACGCTATTCTTTTTCGTGGATTTTTAGTTTACGTGTGGCTTTCCTTTTAGGCTTCTTGTATATAGATGTCTGTACAATTAACTATTATTTCACGTGGGGCGGGTGGGGGGGAGGTTGTACCTTCGTCAGTGCACCTCACGTGGTGCACTGTAGGCATTGCTAAAGGTTGTTTGCAGCGTCCCTTCGGCCCCTTTTTGCACAAACTTTTTAGCCTTTTGCCTTACCTCCGTTTGCATTTCCTTTCTTCCATCTTGCTGTCCAACCACTCTAACTCCTTCTTCTCACTGTCTTGAGCGCTGAATTATTATTATTATTATTATTATTATTATTATTATTATTATTATTATTATTATTATTATTATTATTCATAAGATAAACCCATTTATAGGAAATACAGAACGAAGAGATCACTTATTAGAAAAACAAAGTTCAATGAACTAATTGATAAATGAATAGATAAAAAGTTACATAAATTTTTAAAGTACAAGTGCATGACTCTAATAGCCAAATTTTCATAAATAAGTCTCTTAAGCATTATTGATAATAATGATGAACAAAAGGATTTCTGCAAGACGCAGTAGAAGACACTGTGGCTGTTTCTTGCAAGGCGTGAAATGGACTTGAATCTATAACGGTAATTGGAAGCAGTTGTTCTGATAAAGTGCGTTGTTGCGCTGCGAGGCAAAGCCTCAGGTGACCGCAATTTACAAAAAAAAAAAAAAAAAAAAAAAAAAAAAATTAAGGGAAAAAAAAAAAAATAACATGGAAAATGATGGTCAGCAAAAGGGAATAATGACCATAAAACTGCCACGCTCTCATTGGCCCCATGGAAAATGATTTAATTGGACTCCACGTGGCTCCTTTGAAAGCCAATTATCGCCGTATTTCGGGATCATTACCTCTCTCTCTCTCTCTCTCTCTCTCTCTCTCTCTCTCTCTCTCTCTCTCTTTGTCAGTTGCAAGGCTGTGCTTCTTGTTTCGTTATTGAGGATCTCGATGATGGTTACTGCTTCAGGAAAAGGTTAATTTCTTCATTTATTTTTTTATGCAGGAGTGAAATGGTTTCCTGGTTTGGGGACGAGTAGTTCTTTATATACAGTATATATATGTATATATATATATATATATATATATATATATATATATATATATACATATATATGTGTCTATATATATATATATATATATATATATATATATATATATATATATATATATATATATATATATATATATATATATATATATATATATAAAGATAAAATCACGAAGGAAACGGAAACACTGAAGTGCTGCGAGGCCTTTCGACGCCAGGTCCTTTACTTGAGTCTGCTAAGTAAAGGAACTAGCGTCGAAAGGCCCTGCAGCACTCCAGTGTTTCCGTTTCTTCGTGATTTTATCTTTATTTATGTATTCATCACGTTCCATATTTTCGTGATTCAGTTATACATACATATATATATATATATATATATATATATATATATATATATATATATATATATATATATATATATATATAAAAATGTATATATATACTGTACATTATATATATGTATATATATATATATATTATATATATATATATTTCCAGTTTCCTGTAAAATCGATTGTATATTTGTTTTTCACCCAAGGTGTCAAATATGTGAAAATTTACTTGGTAGTTAGGCTATATAGATCTGCGAAAATTTGATTGAAAATTTTGGTCAGTTATTATTCTCCAAATTCCTTTAACCGGTATTCCATTCCAGGATTAAACATTCTTCCTCGCAGGATAAATAGCTCCAATCTTCCTTTGTATGCCATAGATTACTGAAATTGAAACCTTGAAGAAATTCAAATTTAAAATTTTTTTAAACCTAGGGAAATTTGACTGAAAATTCTGGTTAAATATTTTCCCCAGTTTTCCTTGCTGTCATTCTTTATATAAATCTTCGTGCTCACAGTACACAAATAACCTAATCTTCTTTTCTGGGGCTATAGAATACTGAAATTGAAACTTTAAAAAAATACATTTTCTATATATATACTGACCTGGTAAAGGTTGATTGAAAATTATTGTTGAAATGTTTTTCCCCAAATCCCATCGATTTCTTTCAGTGACTAAATCTGCATTTTCACATTACACTAATAACACTAATCTTCCTTTCTGGGACTATAGAATACTGAAATTGAAACCTTGATAAAATTGAATTTTCTCTATATATGGACCTGCGAAAATTTGATTGAAAAGTGTGGTTAAGATTTTTTCTTCAAATCCCACTTATTTCTTTCACTGACTAAATCTGCATTTTCACATTACACCAATAACACTAATAACACTAATCTTCCTTTCTGGGGTCACAAAATACTGAAATTCAAACGAAAAGGACCTTCAGAGTATCCCCCAAATGTCCAGAGGTACGATCGAAGCTTGTATCAACTTTCATAACAGAGAGGTTCAGTTATTTGGCAAACGTTATTAGGTCACTGAATTAAGTTTTCAAACACATCAGCTTAAAACTGACACAGCAGCTTAAAGCTGACACGCAAGAGAAGGAAAAAACTGGATGTTTTGAAGGTCAGATAATAAGGTCGGTGCAACTGTGATTGCGGACAGTCACCATCACCGGCCACAGTCTGTCCTGATACAATATCAGAGATTGTTGTGCTTTTAGATAAAAACGTCCAAATTGTAGATTTTTTTTTTAAGGGAAGTGGTTTAAACGTTCGTCATTTATCTTTCCAGTTCAACAAGGGTTAGTAGGTGTTATCGAGTTGAATATAGGGTTTAGACCAAAGGCCACGCACTGGGGCCTGTGAGGTCGTTCAGCGCTGGAAAGGAAATTGAGAGTAGGTATGTCTGAAAGGTGTAACTGGAAATAACTGTTATAAGAAGGTGGATGGCAGGATGGAAGAAAGATAATATGAATGGAGGTACAGTAAAAGGAATGAAATGGGTTGCAGTTAGTTGTTTCACAGCGGTATAGTACCTCTGCTATTACGAATTCATGGCGAAGTTTGATGGAATATTGACAAACGCACACATTCACTCACAGACAGACACACACACACACACACACACACACACATATATATATATATATATATATATATATATATATATATATATATATATATATATATATATATATATATATATATATATATATATTTTTTTCAATCACCATTTTCCCCTTGTGTGAGATTTTCCTGCGCCAGAAAAGGTGTTGCCATCTAATTTCTCAGCAGGTCTCGGCAAGGGGTGAAGTTGCTAGCCTCACTCCCTGTTGCTTGAGTATCCCTCATATACATCTGACTCGCATCGGGATCGAACCCCATTCAGTCTCTCAAATGAAGGGTCAGGGCTCTACCAGCTGACCCACACAAGGCATAAAAGAAGCGGGAATCCAAGTACTTCTGTACCTGAGGTTTTTCCTGGGCAGTCTAATATATCAGCTTGTGTGTGTATGTGTGTGTGTGTGTGTGTATGTGTGTACTTATTCGTGTTTATTATACACCTTCAACGTTATTCTCGCTTAGCCTCTAACGCCAGACCATTAGGGACCCCCCCCCCAAATCCCCCACACAGCCACTGCTGAAACCAAGCCTCGAGAAAACGGCTTTGCGGTTTAGAACTGGGCGTCGGAGACTGTTAGTCTTTGAGACGCCCCTTGCCTCTCTACTGAGAGATGCGACCGAGATGCGCGTCGCAGCGCAGAGTGCTCGCGCGCGTGATTTACACAGATCACTGCAACAGGATTCACACGGAGACACACCTGCCACCTGACTTACGTGCAATGATGGGAGTCGTCGTCAGGTGATTCACGATCTTTATTTTTGTGGCAGGATTCCTCCTCCTGCTTCTCTCTCTCTCTCTCTCTCTCTCTTTTTATTTGATTTGATTGGATGGGTTACAACGGATTAGTTTTTTTTTTTTTTTTTGTATTTCTAGTGTCGACATCTTAAGGCCACAACTTTTGCGACGTCAGGATTCTCTCTCTCTCTCTCTCTCTCTCTCTCTCTCTTCTCATTTTATTGGTTGTGTTTTATTTGTAAATCTAATGTTAACTTCTCGTCTAAAGGTCAGACTATTTGCGACGCCAGGACTCCTCCTCCTCCTCCTCCTCCTCCTCCTTCTTCGTCGACGCCATTATTCCCCCTTCTTCTTCTTCTTCCTCTCCTTTTTCTTCTTCTTCTTCTTCTTTACCCAGAGTTCCATAACAATGACGCTACTCGTCGCCATCACGTTCATTTGTAATGAGGTATAATTTAGCTTTGGTCAGGGTCAGGTTTCGTACGGGTCCATGTTGATGATCGTCTCCCGGTCCGTAGCTTCGCGTTTCTTCGGCTGTTTATCGGATCGTTTGATCGTTTCTCTTGCTGTCGTCGTTCGTTCTTTTGCTAAGGGACGTTTGAGTTCCAGTAACTGTCTTTTGTTGCAGTTTGAGGGTAAGTCCCAGATAGCTGTTTTAGTTTCTGTTTTCACTTGATTAAGTTTCACTTGTGGGTTATAGATTCCAAATGATGATGTGGAATTTTCTTGTTTTCACTGAAGTAAGTTTCACTTGTGGGTTATAGATTCCAAATGATGATGTGGAATTTTCTTGTTTTCACTGAAGTAAGTTTCACTTGTGGGTTATAGATTCCAAAATGATGATGTGGAATTTTCTTGTTTTCACTGAAGTAAGTTTCACTTGTGGGTTATAGATTCCAAATGATGATGTGAATTTTCTTGTTTTCACTGAAGTAAGTTTCACTTGTGGGTTATAGATTCCAAATGATGATGTGGAATTTTCTTGTTTTCACTGAAGTAAGTTTCACTTGTGGGTTATAGATTCCAAATGATGATGTGGAATTTTCTTGTTTTCACTGAAGTAAGTTTCACTTGTGGGTTATAGATTCCAAATGATGATGTGGAATTCTTCTTGTTTTCACTGAAGTAAGTTTCACTTGTGGGTTATAGATTCCAAATGATGATGTGGAATTTTCTTGTTTTCACTGAAGTAAGTTTCACTTGTGGGTTATAGATTCCAAATGATGATGTGGAATTTCCGTCTGTTTTCACTGAAGTCAGTTTCACTTGTGGATTATAAATTCCAAATGATGTGGAATTTTCTTCTGTTTTCATTAAAGTAAGCTTCGCTTTCGGATTATAGATTCCAAATGATGTTGTGGAATTTTATTCTGTTTTCACTAAATTAAGTTTCACTTGTGGATTATAGATTCCAAATGATGTTGTGGAATTTTATTCTGTTTTCACTAAATTAAGTTTCACTTGTGGATTATAGATTCCAAGTGATGTTGTGGAATTTTCTTTTGTTTTCACTAAATTAAATTTCACTTGTGGATTATAGACCCCAAATGATGTTGTGGAATTTTCATGCCGAGATTAATGTTGCGAATTTTCATTTATATTTTATATCGTTGTAGTTTTGGCGTTTCCATCTCATAACACTTTGCTTACTTATTTTTTTATTCCCTGGAATAATGTTCTGATATGTGTATACGTGTTTATGAGTGAGTAAAAACAACTATATAAATCTCTGTATGAAAGAAAAAAATTTCCTATTAAATTCAACTCCTTGTCGATTTTCCTTCATCAGTATTTAAGGGTACAAATGTTACGAACACCTCCATTCCCCCCCCCCCCTCTCTCTCTCTCCATTTTTATTTGAGTGGTTGGGTTACAAAGGATTAGTCTCTTTTTTTTTTCTTTGTACTTCTAATGTCGCCATCTTATCTTAAGGCCACACCTTTTGCGACGTCAGGATTCTCTCTCTCTCTCTCTCTCTCTCTCTCTCTCTCTCTCTCTCTCTCTCTCTCCTCATATGCACAGGAAAAATGACATTACATCCTTGCTCTTAGTTCAACAGAAATATTATAAGACTACTTGAGAGAGAAAATATGTTAAGAATCTCGGAATTCAAAGAACTGGGAAAGTGACAGTTATATAATATTAATATTACTTATGACTGACACGGAGGTATTTGATATCATTGGCTTAAATATCAAATCGTCAAGGACTTATTAATTAAGGTAATTGTCGTCGAGGTTTAAAATTTTTAACTTCCGAAGTTTAGGAATGTACAGACGTTTCGCATTTAATCACCTCCGTAGGGGGGATAGTGCCGCCATTGCACCTCACGCGGTGCACTGTAGGCATTACTTAAGGTTCTTTGCAGCGTCCCTTCGACCCCTAGCTGCAACCCCTTTCATTCCTTTTACTGTACCTCCTTTCGTATTCTCTTTCTTCCATCTTGCTATCCACCTCCTCCTAACAATTGTTTCATAGTGAAACTGCTTTGAGGTTTTCCTCCTGTTACACCTTTCAAACCTTTCTGCTGTCAATTTCCGTTTCAGCGTTGAATGACCTTATAGGTCCCAGTGCTTGGCCTTCGGGCTAAATTCTATATTCCTTTCCTTTCCTATCCACATTTAATCACGTAGACTCATGAGACTCGGCCTTATAGATTCGTGAGGTTATATAGAGCAGAAAGGTGTCGTGTGAAGCGAATGAGTTTTGCCTCAATTCTGTCTTAAGGTCGAAGAACATGAAAGAACATTAACGGTAAAGAATGTGGTGGCCGTAGGTGAACGGATGGGAAATGAAGTCGTTTAACGTGAACTCATGTGAACTTATGAGGTGAGAAAGTTGACAGATATATTAAGTTTAATTTATGGCGTTTTCATTCTAACGGATGTGATGTATTGGGAAATTAAATATTTCAATGCCTTTTGATATCACTAAAGAGTGTTATTAGATGTAAATGAAGTAAAAGATGTTTGATTTATGCTTTTTCTGTGTGCGTGTGTGTGTGTGTGTCCTGAGAGACAGATTAGTATTCCTGATATGTTCCATTTAACTTACAGGCCGATTTATGCTAGGCTGTTAACCATATATATATATATATATATATATATATATATATATATATATATATATATATATATATATATTTATATATATACTTACATATGTATATATGTATGTTACATGGTTTTCTGCTGAATCGATAATTAGTTCTGTTCTAAACTCTTGCTGGAACCCAGCTAAGAAGTTCTTATAAGATTAAAAGCCTTCTCTCTCTCTCTCTCTCTCTCTCTCTCTCTCTCTCTCTCTCTCTCTCTCTCTCTCTCTCTCTCTCTCTCTGATCGTAGGTGTATGAGATGATAGTTTTAGGAAGGATTTACGTTAAAGATATTGTTGCTGTATTGGACATGATCTAGAAGCATTGACGGTGGAAAAAAAAAAGGAACTCGAAAAAATGAACTCGGAGATATAAGCGAATCGAAAAAAGAAAGTGTTAGAGTTACGGAAATAAGCAAAGTACTAAAAAAAACTCAAGAATTAGAAAACAAAAACAAAAACAGAAAAAGTTGCGGAAGTGATTTATATGAACGAATGAACGAAGACAGAAATCAAATACCAATGAATGAGTAAAAGCACGATTACGAAATATCTCCCGAAAGACAACGCATGAAAGATAAAACTCGCATATTTGTAATCACGTCACATTTCTAGTTTTAACGTTTCAGGTGGAGTCGTAAAGTCACGTTAATTTAATTTTTACAGGAAGGGAAAAATTCTTCTGGCGTTTATGCATTGCACGACTGCCGTGTGCGACGTTGATGGAAACTTGTCATTCAGGTGTCCGCGAATAACTGGGTATTTATGCCAAAATAAACGTCAGAGTGACGCCGCGAGTCGGAAGTCGGGTACATACAATTCACGTCTCTTCATATTAAAATGTTATGTTCTAATGTGAAGTTATGTTATGTTATGTTCGTAGTGCCTATGATTACGAATAACTGTTCATGTGTAATCTCTAGTTCAGCTTGGTTGTCGTATTTTATTTTTGAAATTGTTTACTCTCTCTCTCTCTCTCTCTCTCTCTCTCTCTCTCTCTCTCTCTCTCTCTCTCTCTCTATATATATATATATATATATATATATATATATATATATATGTGTGTGTGTGTGTGTGTGTGTGTGTGTGTGTGTGTGTATGTACACACATTTATTCATGTATATATATACATACATAAATACATTATATATATATATATATATATATATATATATATATATATATATATATATATATATATATATATATATATGTATACATATATAATTACTCGTGTGTGGTCACAGTGCATTCCACTACTTCTCTCACCGTTTCATTTCGTTTTTATATCTTTTACCTCTTTTTCATTACCATCATTCATTGTTATTCATTTGTTTCCAGGTGGTATTAGTCCGTAACGCATATCCACTCCCCTTTTTTGTTACATCAATATAGGATTATTTGTAGTTGTTCGCCTGTACGCAGAATTATTTACAGTTTCATCCGTGTTTTCATTTGCCTCTCTCCATTTCGCCGCATTTGCCGTGTTCCTGTTTTCCATTAGCGCGCGCTCGCGCGCTTTACAATCCAATTTCAATCGATGTTTTGTGTCGTACTCCTTGTCAACATTATTAATCCGGCGGCAAATCAGTGTCGTGTAATTCTGTTAATTTCGGCCTGATCGGTTTACCCCTTGTTTTTATTATGATGGGACAAGGCATTAGTCCCCCGGTCCATTCACGAGTTTCCTCTTTAACTCCCTCATTTTTTGCTCTTTTTTTGGGGAGGGGGGGGGGCGGGAGGCGGCGGGCGTTTACCCATGCGTCCATAAGCCTTTAGTATACAGGTCGTTACAGTAGTACAGGAATTCGTACAGGTATTAATTCCCGCGCGGCTGTAACACCGAGTGTTATTATCAGCGGGATCCAAAGCCCCTCAGATGCCATTATAGATTGTTTATGAACCCAGAAACTTTTGAGTTCCCTGATGTTGGCGGTAAGCTGATTCTGGCGTTCCATTTTGGGCTGCTGGGCTTGGCTGCCCTTTCTGGTCCCGTTGGGTTTGGGGCTTTTGACTCATGACAAAACTTATTTCCGTTTGGTGCATATAGTGAAATGGGCAGTTATTTGGTGCGTGCTCTTCGTGTGTTGAATGTCAGAATCACTTCTCTATCGGTAGATTGATAGATAGATGGAGGTGAAAGTTGTTTCTAAGTAATTATTTCATCCTAAATTTCTTCTTTGCTGTGATAGATAGATAGATAGATAGATAGATAGATAGATAGATAGGTAATTAGATAGACAGATAGATAGATAGATAGATAGGCCTGTATAGAGACAGATTGATAGATAATTTGATAGATAGGTAGATAGATAGATAGACAGATAGATAGATAGATAGATAGACAGACAGACAGATAGATAGATAGATAGATAGATAGATAGACAGATAGATAGATAGGTAGATAATCAGATAGATAGATAGATAGATAGATAGTTGGACAGACAGACAGATAGATAGATAGCTCTAACGTCCAAGTAGGTCATTTCATATTCGCGTCGCAGTTCACCCGAATCAGATCAAGCAATCAGGGGGACAAGTCGAAGACGTAAAAATCTTTGCGTAATTGCCGCCTGCGTCAGTCTGGCGGCGGGCTCGCGTGTCCTTTCTCCATCGTTCCTTGTCGTGCCGGGATAAATTGTGAGAGAATCTCTCGCTGGAACCTCCTCCTCCTCCTCCTCCTCCTCCTCCTCCTCCTCCTCCTCCTCCTCACTGGCTGCTGGCCCCATTCTGTCTTCGTCTCTCCTGGTAATCCATTTACAAATCAATTCCTAATTCTTACGGCTGTGTGAGATTTTCTGGACGGTTTTACGTTTTCTGTCGTGACGCGAATTCTCATTCTCTCTCTCTCTCTCTCTCTCTCTCTCTCTCTCTCTCTCTCTCTCTCTCTCTCTCTCTCTCTCTCTCTCGTTTTCGTTGGTGTTACGCTGTCGTTGTTATTTTGTTCGTAATATTTCAGTTGCAGGTTTTATGCAGCATGTAAGAGCGCACTGATCCACGACTAACGCAAGCGGTAATATATATATATATATATATATATATATATATATATATATATATATATATATATATACATATACATATATATATATATATATATATATATATATATATATATATATATATAATATGTATACAGTATACACACACACACACACACACATATATATATATATATATATATATATATATATATATATATATATATATAGAGAGAGAGAGAGAGAGAGAGAGAGAGAGAGAGAGAGAGAGAGAGAGAGAGAGAGAGAGAGAGAGAGAGATATTTACTGGCAAGATTTACTCAGGGGACTCTCTCTGTCCATCGTTACGTTAGAATTAAACGTATAAAATTTCACCAGTATTCCTGTAATAACTAACAAAAAAATTGCGGTACTACACACACACACACACACACACACACACACACACACACATCTCGTCTTCATCTTTGTCACTGCTACAAGATATTTGATATATTCGGTCCTACTTATTCTTTATAATCTTTTGTCTCCCTTGATATTCACGTGACACTTTTCACCGGCGGTACTTTCTAATGTTCTGGTACTTTTTAAGTGAGAGTAATAGAAAGGAAGCCTTGAAGGACTTTATATATTTCTTAAAGGCGTATTCCCTCTTGACCCCGATACGGAGTTAGTCCCGTCAGTGCAACCCCTTTCATTCCTTTTACTGCACCTCCGTTCATATTCTCTTTCCTCCTTCTCACTGTCCACCCTCTCCTAACAGTTGTTTCATAGGGCAGCTTCGAGGTTTTCCTCCTGTTACACCTTTCAAATCTACCTACTCTCAGTTTCTCTTCCATCGCTGAATGACCTCATAGGTCCCAGTTCTTGGCCTTTGGCTTAAACTGTATTCCATTCCATTTCCTCTTGAGAATTACTCGAAAAATTAATCTGTCTGATATATAAGGTTTGTTTTCTCACACACTGCAGGTAAATGAGATTAATAAGTGGTTTTACTAAATAACCTCTCTCTCTCTCTCTCTCTCTCTCTCTCTCTCTCTCTCTCTCTCTCTCTCTCTCTCTCTCTCAGCTGTTGCAGTATCATAAATCCCTAATGACTGATCTACTTTCTCGAATTCCTGAAGATCCTAATCACATACGACCAACGTTCGTGCATTCCAAAAATTCCTAAACGAATAGTGTTTACGTACGAGAATTCTTGAAATCCAGAATCGTATAGGACGTAGATTCGTGAATTCCGACAATCCCTAATTATATATGATCTACATTCTGGAATTCCTAAAATTCATGATCGTAGAGAAATTACTTTGTGAATTCTTAAAATCCCAAAGCGTACATGACTTCGTATACGTATTAATGTTATCATCTACAATCTGGACTTCCTAAAATTCCTAATAGCATAGAAATTACATCGTGAATTCCGAAAATCCCATATATATGTACTTATATTTTTATAAAAAGGAAGCCCCTGAATAGGACAGTGACGCCATTAGCTACAACACACACACAAACAGCATTAGCACCCATTACCAGATTGTGCGCGCGTAATTTAAATCAATAAGGTGTCATAACTATCAATTCCATGTCGCTTATCGCTTTGTTGTACCTTTTCGGACAGCTGATAAGACACGGACACGACCGCTGAACACACAGGGCGCGCTCCGCTATTCCAAAGGCGTTAGTCTCAATTTGAGGCCTTTGATGTACGCCGCCTCAACATTTGTTCAGTTACCGTCGTTATTTTTTTTTTCTTTATTTATTATTATTTCTTCTTCGGCCCAGCTACTGCACCTGTAATTCACTTTAAATGCAGGTAAGCGACTCAGGTGTTGGGAGATGGGCGTGTGTGAGAGAGAGAGAGAGAGAGGGAGAGAGAGAGAGAGAGAGAGGGAGAGAGAGAGAGAGATGGGAGCCTCTCGATATTATTAAAGGTCCATTCCTTAGAGGGATTGAGATGGGGGTTTTTATAGTGTGTCAGTAGGTGATGGGGGTGGGGATGTGGGGGAGATGGGGGAGGGGGGAGGAAGGAGAAGGGACGTGAGCATTGATGTGCCCGAGGTGGGAAAATCATAACTTTTACGAAGTTTTATCATTCATTACGCCAGAATTGATTCGTGTAATGAAGGTCAGGTAAATCGACATGGGAGGAGGAGGAGGAGGAGGAGGAGGAGGAGGAGGAGGAGGAGGAGGAGTAGGAGGAAATCCGTCTGTAGTAGGAGAGCTGCTCAATGAAACGCTTTTTAAAAAGCCGGTGGTGCCCTTAAACCCATGTTTAAGGAGTCTTTGTTCCCTAATGCGAGAGTGTTAAGACCCTGCAAATAGGAGGGATGATGCCTCTGAGTTATGGGCGGGCGACATGCTATTCCCTTGTTCCCAAGTGTGGGAGTCATTATAGGCGCAGGTCGGCGAAATTAATTGGCTGGCGCTGCCGTAGTATAGACGCAGCCGTAGCACCAGCAACAGCAACAGCAGCGGCAGCAGAGGTAAAAACGGCAGCGGGAGCGGCAGTTGAAAACGGTAGAAGCAGTAGAAGGAGCGGTGACAGGAGCAGCGTAGACGCGGTAGTAGAATCAGGAACAGGAGCAGCAGTAGAAACAGTAACAGGAACAGCAGTAGAAGCAGTAACAGGAGCAGCGATAGAAGCAGTAACAGGAGCAGCGTAGACGCGGTAGTAGAAGCAGTAACAGGAGCAGCAGTAGAAGCAGTAACAGCAGCAGCAATAGAACCAGTAACAGGAGCAGCGATAGAAGCAGTAACAGGAGCAGCAGCAGTAGAAGCAGTAACAGGAGCAGCAGCAGTAGAAGCAGTAACAGGAACAGCAGCAGTAGAAGCAGTAACAGCAGCAGCAGCAGTAGAAGCAGTAACAGCAGCAGCAGTAGAAACAGTAACAGAAGCAGCAGCAGCAGAGGTAAAAACGGTAACACGAGCAGCAGTTGAAGCGGTAGAAGCAGTAGATGAAGCGGTAACAGGAGCAGCATAGACGCAGTAGTAGAAGCAGTAACAGGAACAGCAGAAAAAGCAGTTTCAGCAGCAGAAGAAGCAGTAGCAATAGAAGCAGTAACAGCAGCAGCAGTAGAAGCAGTAACAGGAGCCACAATAGAAACAGTAACAGGAGCAGCAGTAGCAGCGGAAGTAAAGGCAGTAGTAGGAGTATTAGCAGGAGCAGCAATAGTAGCAGTAACAGGAGCAGTAGTAGTAACAGGAACAGCAGTAAAAGAAGTAACAGGAACAGCAGTAACAGGAGCAGCACTAAAAGCAGTGACAGGAGCAGCAGCAGAAGAAACAGCAGTAACAGTAGGATAAGCAGTTGCTGCAGCAGAAGAAGCAACAGTAACAGTAGGAGAAGCAGCAGTAGCAGCAGAAGGAGCAGCCGTGGCAGCAGAAGAAATTAAAACATCAGTAGCAGACGCAGTAACAGTAACAGCAGCAGAAGCTGCAGCCACAGCACGGCCATCACCAACACCATCATCCGCAGCCAGAGAGAGAGAGAGAGAGAGAGAGAGAGAGAGAGAGAGAGAGAGAGAGAGAGAGAGAGAGGCCATTGGGCCTGGTTCTAATGCGTCAGCCAGGGAGCAGTTTTCCTTTTGCGGCGTCGGGCGCCTCTGCCATTTGGTTAATTGTTATCATTAAGTGGGGTTTTGTATTGGTGCTCGCCCGTGTCGTCCCCGCTGTTTGGGACTTGTTAATTTCTCTCTCTCTCTCTCTCTCTCTCTCTCTCTCTCTCTGTGAGAATATATTTACCTGATCTAATTCTTTTCTGATGTTTTGTGTTACTTTCCCATTTTTTTTTTTCATTTCAGTGGTTGGCTTACTAAGGATTTGACTCCTCCGTCTACGACCACAGATTTTGCGACGCCAGGATTCTTCCCCTTCTTCTTCTTTCTTCTTCTTCTTCTTCTTCTTCTTCTTCTTCTTCTTCTTCTTCTTCTTCTATCATCATCATCAGCTACTTGCTATTTTTACTCATTTTAACAATCTGAGTCACCATTTTGAAAAATAATTTTCTTGTTATCATTTAAGTGTAAGTAAAATGTAGGAACTGTTGCTGTTGTCAGATTAACCTTGCCTTGTGTTGACAAGGATCATGTTCTTACGAAAGGCTCGTAATGCGGTAAAAAAAAAAAAATTGTAACGAGGGAGCCTTTTATATATGTATAAAATATATCACACATTACCACAGGTGAAAAATAAGAGACGGCGTGTAGGTAATGACCGGTTTCGACTTTATTTCCAAGCCATTGACGAGCTGCTTCGTCAATGGCGTGGAAATAAAGTCGAAACCGGTCATTATCTACACCCCGTCTCTTATTTTTCACCTGTGGTAATGTGTGATAAGTGAATCACGTACGAAAGTGATTGTAATCATATATATATATATATACATATATATAAGAGAGAGAGAGAGAGAGAGAGAGAGAGAGAGATACCATTATATCCCGGTTATTATGGGGTTATATATTTTCCATACGCTAACTGTTTCAATAAAAGAAACATAAAAGATTAATTTTAGGATTATATAAATATTTGTATAAATAAAATATAATATATTTATATAAATATAAATATATTATTAATAATATTAATACACAAATGGCGGGCGGTCTCATGCGGCACTTGAGGTGAAGTCAATTCGGGCGCGCACAAGCCACCAATTTTGGCTCCTCGTTGCCCCTCCTTTAGTGAGGGCGTCATTGATGAGATGGCTTTGCGCACGCGAGAGAGGCTTTGGGGGCGGGGTGGGGAGGACGGGGAAAGGAGAGGGAGGGAGGGGAGAAGGTTTTCTCGTGGTAGATGGATTGACGAATATAATCCAGCTTTATTTCTCTCTATTTTTTTTTATCGTTTTTTTGGGGTTGAAGGAGTTTTTTTTGGGGAGGGGCGTTGAAGAAGGATTTTTAGGGGAGGAGTCGTTGAAGGCGGGGGGGGGGAAGGTTTTCTCATGGTAGATGGATTGACGAATATATCCAAGTCCATTTCTCTCTTGTTTGTTAGTTTTTTTATTAGGATCTTTTGTTGGGGGGTGAAGAGGGAGATTTTTTGGGGGAGGGGGTCTCTCGTGGTAGATGGATTGACGAATATATCCAGCTCGATTTCTCTCTTCTGGTTTGTCCCTTTTTTTACGATTTTTTTTTTTTTTTAGCGGGGCCGTTGAAGATGGAGTTTTTTTTGGGGAGAGGGGGTGCCCTTGATGGGGGGTGGGTTTCTCTCGTGGTAGATGGATTGACGGATATGATCCAGCTTTATTTCTCTCTTCTGATTTGTCAGTATTTTTTTCTCTGATCGGGAGTTTTTTTTTTTTTCCATGATTCTGTAATGATATGATAAATCTGTTTTCATTTCTGGTAATGTTGAAGATGAAATACAGGGATTAAAAAAAAAAAAGACTGAGCCGGGGAAATGAGATTTAAAAAAATGATGACTGATAAGGAAAATGAGAATAGAAATAAAAATGATGACATAGGGAAAATGAGATTTTAAAATTTTTTTGAAAATTAGATAAAATAGATCACTGGTGAGGAAAATAAATAAAATAAAGAGAACGGTGGGAGAAAATTTGATAAAAAAAAGATACTGATGAGGAAAATTTGATTAAAAAGATGATGACTGATAAGGAAAATTTAATTAAAAAAAAAAGATGACTGATGAGGAAAGTGAGATTTAAAAAAAAAAGATGACTGATAAAGAAAATGATATTAAAAAAAGTGACTTACGTGGTGAAGTGAGAGTAACAAAGAAAGATGACTGATGGGGAAAATGGGATAAAAAAAAGATGACTGATAGGAAAAATGAGATTAAAAGGAAAAATTTAATGACTGCGGAGGAAAGTGATATTAAAAAAAGTTATGACTCTTGGGGAAAATAAGATTAAATACGGGATAATATACCGAGAAATCAGTCAGTAAAGTTAAGGCTTTTGAATGAGACTGAAATGAAATAAGCACTTCAGTCTTTTTTTTTTAGCCATAAATAAGCGTGATGGATCATACGTCAACTCTTGTACTTTTTTCTGTCCGCACTTTTTTTGTGCGCCCTCATATCTTAAAAACTACTGAGGCTAGAGGGCTGCAAATTGGTATATTGATCATCCACCCTCCAACCATCAAACATGCCAAATCGTAGCCCTCTAGCCTCAGTAGTTTTTTTTATTTTATTTAAGGTTAAAGTTCCCATAATCGTGCATCTGGCAACGATATAGGGCAGGCCACCACCGGGCTGTGGTCAGAGTTTCATAGGCCGCGGCTCATACAGCATTATACCGAGACCACCGAAAGATATGTCAATATTCGGTGGCCTTGATTATGCGCTGTAGCGGCTGTACAGAAAACTCGGTCGCGCCGAAGGAACTTCGGCGCATTTTTAACTTGTTACATTTTACGATTAAGTCGAGGTTTGATGTCCTTCAAGATTTTTTTCCTCGACTTGTTCTTTTTAAGGTGGTTTTGTTTTTTCTTTATTTTGTTGAAGGTGTGGCTCAGGAAAGAAGAGGAGAGAAAGAGGGGAAGGAGGGAGAGAAAGAGGGAGAGGGAGAGGGAGAGGAAGAAGAGCTCTAAATAATGTGATGTGAGGTTTACGTTGTGAGAGGTTATGTATTGCCGTTAATGTGTAGGTTGTGTGATTTAATGTGTAACCAAGAAAAGTTATTAGATCTGCTTTTAAAGCCTCAGAAGTGTTTTTTTTATTTTATTTTTATTTTTTTCTTTGTTACTGCTTGAAATTTGCAATTAGTGAGAAGTCATAATCATTTGTTTTCTGTCGCAAGCGTGTGGAGAATATTGATGATTAAATTGGTATCTTACCATTCACTCTTATCACTGGCCACATTGCCTCTGTTGATTCTATCCCGTAGAGGGGGTATAGTGCCCCCAGTGCACCTCTTGTGGTGCACTGTAGGCATTACTGAAGGTTGCTTGCAGCGTCCCTTCGGCCCGTAGCTGCGCCCACTCTTGAGCCTTTTACTTTACCTCCATTCCCACTCCCTTTCTTTCGGCTTGCTGTCCAACCACTCTAACTCCCTCTTTTCAACTTAAGCACTGAATGGCCTTGTAATCAGATTTTCATAATTCAGTTTCAAAATCCATCGACTCTATTCTGCCCTAAAATGGAAAACTGCAGTATCTGCAAAATTTTCGAAATTGAGATATGCCACCTCCTGGGCTCGTGAAACTAATACACAAGTTACGGCCGTTTCAGAATGATTCTTCAATGCTTTCCACGAGTATTTAGGGGGTCCCATTTGCAGTATCTGCAAAATCAGTTGTAAGGCAATGGAGTATATACCATTTTTCTGTGTTGTATTTTTTGCAGATACTACAGTCTTCCATTTTAGGGCAGTATTATTTATTAATATCCCCTTCTTCTTCAGCATTTAGCCTAACTGGTTAAATCATTCGATTCATTCAAAGCAAGAGCCTTTTTGAAGACGTAGATTTCATACTGCACAATTTCACTATTAATGCTTTTGGGCGGGGGAGGGTTCCGTTCCGGTAGCAGAGTATCTGAACTTAACTCTTCCAATTAATTTTTCCTTTTTCCTTGTAAAAAAATTCACGTTTGAGCATTTTCAAGAAAACGAGTTGGTTGCAGAGTGAATTGTAGAGCAACTTATCAGTCAGCACTTTATCATTATGTTATTTTTGTAATTGATTTTTTGTTACGTGTTATTATTTAATCTTTATTTTTGCGATAAGGGAAAAAATAGTTCCAGTAGCATTTTCACATCGCAATTTCCTGCCGAGAACTTGAAATTTGCACTTTGCAGTCGAAGCTCTTGGGAGCGCCGAGGAATCTTTTCTCTCTCGTGTGTGGATACAGGCAGCCTTAATCACAGTGATTAAAAGAACATTATCGCCGATACGTCTTGCGATTATCTAATAAATTTGAAAGGAACACATACCCACCCGCCGGAAGGCACTGATTTTGTACTTACCTTTAAATTTCCTAACCCCCCCCTCCCCATCCTCCTCACGCTACGGTCTTCCCACAATGTCCCCGGTTCCATAGGGTTGAAAGGGGGGAGGGGAAAGGGGGGGGGTTGTGTGGAGAGGGAGGGGAAAAGGAGGAGATTTTGGTGGGGGTGGTGGAGGGGATAGACTCCGTTCCAACCCCCCCCCCCAACCCATCCCGCTACTGTCTTCCTGAGTCCCGAGTCCATAGGGGATAAAGGGGGTTAAGGGAGGGAGAGGTGACCCAGGAAGGGAAGAAGGTTGGGGGGGGGTGGAGATAGGTGGGTAGTGGTTCCCGTTGCGTGTCTTCCGAGTGAAATGTTGGGCCTTTTGGTTTTATTTTTCATTCCCCGCTTAACTTTTGAGCAGCGGAAATCATTTATCTCTTGGGCGTCGAATTACCAAGAAAATTGGCATCCCAAAATCGAAAATGGAAGTCGCAACGGATGATTATTATTTTAGCGACCGAAAGTTCATGTAGAATTGGAATCAATTATATACAGATAATAGGTCGAGATCAATATCAATTTTCACTCGAGAGGAGAAGGTTCATATTTAACCAAAGCTATATATATATATATATATATATATATATATATATATATATATATATATATATATATATATATATATATATATATATATATCTCTCTCTCTCTCTCTCTCTCTCTCTCTCTCTCTCTCTCTCTCTCATTCGGACACGCATATATATATATGCTCACACACACATCAGATCTGTGTGGTTTATGATTATCGCGGATTATTCTGACGAAAACTCAGCCGTAAAATAGTGTAGAATTACTTATTACTGTCATGGATAAGTGATTTATTGTTTTATTGTTATTGGGAGTTCCGTCACACACACTCACACACACACACACACACACACACTGATGTCAGGTCACAGAATTATTGTGTGTTTATCGAAGTGGCTCACGAGAACTTTACCCAAGTTTGTGTTCATGACTGAGATTAAATATATATATAAAAATGCAAAGGAGAAATTGGAAGTCTTACGTTCAGATGGTTTACTAAATCGTGAATTTAAGAGTCGCTTATTTGATTGATTTTAAATATTCAAAATGTCTGTTTTATGCTTAGTCGAATTTTTTTTTTTTTTGTGAATGAAGTGTTATTTTTGATTAAGGAAACAAATGAGTGTATTCCTTTAACTTATACTTTACATGTATGAAACGGCTAATACTTTGATGTTTGTTTTTGTGTTTCATCTTTTATTCAGCAGTTAATATGTAAATGTCGCAGGGACCGGGCTGTCTTCTCCCACCCTGTATGGGGAACACACACACACACGCACACACACACACACATATATATATATATATATATATATATATATATATATATATATATATATATATATATATATATATACACATACACACACGATAATAATCACAATGACACGTGAGTTTTATGTATCAGTCAAAACCACAGGTTTAATATATATATTTACAAACACACATACACACACAAATTATATATATATATATATATATATATATATATATATATATATATATATATATATATATATATATATATATATATATATATATATATATATATATATATATATGTGTGTGTATATGTATGTATATACTGTATATATATACAGTACATATATATATATATATATATATATGAATGTATACACTGTATATATATATATATATATATATATATATATATATATATATGTAACCTAATTAATGGTTCAATATCCCTCTAACTGCCTTTTAATTACAACATCGCATTGAAATAACGTCATAACCGCAGCCTATCCATTTCCCCCGAACAACGTCTCTCCTAATTTCCCCCCTAAACTTTTATTTACGTTTCATTTGGAAAGAAAATGCTTTTATTTGCGTGGCTTACGGCCTGTACATCCCTCTCCGAATGGAGTGTAATCCCTCTCCTTAATAAGCATTTTGAGAGACGGGGTTGTGGGGTGGGGTGGGGGTTGGCTGACAGTTGCGGCGGCGGTAATGTTACACTGGTGTAAATTACTAAACTAATTGTCTTTTCACACATATGCACTCCACATGGCGGACTTGACACTGAGGTCATGAGGGGGTGGGGGGGGGGAGGTGAGAGGGGGGGGGGGCAGGACGGGGGAAGGTTGGGGGTGGGGGATGGAGCTCGGGATGTACACGTATGCAAGGGGAAAAATGAGAGACGGACAAACAGACTAAAATTTTTATGTAAGGAGTTCGAGAAACTTTGCTTCTTCTTTGCTTTTTATTATTTATTTATTTATTTATTTTTTTTTTTTGAGGAATTTAGGTACAGACAGACAGGGTGAGAGGACAGGGAAACACGGGATGTACGTTTGCAAGGGGAAAAATGAGACAGACAGCCAGACAGACAAAAATTTGGTGTGAGGAGTTCGAGAAACTTTGCCTCTTCTTTGGTAATTTTTTTTTTCTTTTGAGGCGTTTAGGTACAGACAGACAGTATGAGAGGACAGAGGAACACGGGGTGCACAGTAGGTATGCAAGGGGAAGAATGAGACAGACTTTTTCGTGGGTTGGGTGGGGTGGGGCTGGAGTTTAGGGACAGAAAGACAGACTATTTTTATGCCAGAAGTCCGAGGAACTTTGGTATGGCAAGACTTAGGTAACAAAACCATTGACTCCGATTTTTCTGTTTGTACAAATATACAGTGTATATACGATGTATGTACAATACAATTGTAAACTTATAGTTCATCCGATACATTGTATGAAATGTTAAGGGTACTTTGAAGAAAGATTCTTGGAAATTGCAGGTGATAAATGTCAATTTCTAAGGCATCCTTGCCTGCCTTGATTTTTTTTTTTTTTTTGTAGTTGAAGTATGTTAGACTAATCCCAATAGCTATGTGTGTATATTTTTCAACCCTATTTAACTAATTGTTTTGACCTATTTTCTGTGTATGTAATCGCACGCTCGTAGACATTCTCTAACTGCGTCATTGACCAAAGCTGTTGCAACGCCATTTTAACAGAAATCAATCAACCCATCACAAATCCACGTTTCATAATTTTTTCACGTTAGGAATTGAAAGCGTATAGGAAGCCTGCCTCCCGAATATAATAGAATATATAAATAATCATTACTGGAATGTATTCAAATTCATATCAGTTTGATTAATTTCCAAATCTGACAATAATTTATGCACTTTAAAAAAAGGTATGTAAATTAGATTAAGCCAGTTTTTGTAATCATCCGGGGAAAAAAAAGATTTGAGTTTTTCGTTCGTCCATTTATTCTGTATTATTCATGCTAAGGTTTCGATCTGCTGTTCTGGCGAAATTTTTATTTTTTATTTTCGTTTATTAAATTTTCACTAAAAGGAAAGTATTGTGCCGGCTTTCTCTGTCCGTCCGCACTTTTTTTTCCGCACTTTTTTCTGTCCCCACGTTTTTTTGTCCGCACTTTTTCTGTCCGCCCTCAGATCTTAAAAACTACTGAGGCTAGAGGGCTGCAAATTGGTACGTTGATCATCCACCCTCCAATCATCAAACATACTAAATTGCAGCCCTCTAGCCTCAGTAGTTTTGATTTTATTCAAGGTTGAAGTTAGCCACAATCGTTCTTCTGGCAGCGATATAGGATAGGCCATCACCGGGCCGTGGTTAAAGTTTCATGTGCCGCGGCTCATACAGCATTATACCGAGACCACCGAAAGTTAGATCTATTTTCGGTGGCCTTGATTAAAGGCTGTAGCGGCTGTACAGAAAACTCGATTGCGCCGAAGAAACTTCGACGCATTTTTGACTTGTTTTTGCTTGTAAATAGTGCGAAATTTTAGATCGTGTTATTAACGGTGGGTTAATTCATTTAAATTTATTTGCGTTTTGCCTCTTTATTCGAAAGCTTGCCTGTTCTCTGTTTTATCCTGTTGAATAGTTCATTTTTTTTTTGGTATCTGAAAACTCTTTTTTTAATTTTTTAAGTTTTTTTATTTTAGGTTGTAGTTTCTTCTTAATTTATTTTTCAAACCCTTATAATTTAATTCTTTGTGGAAGTTTATTTATATGTGAAGATGTCATTTTTTATTTATTCAGGAAAGGTTGTGGGGTCTTTGTATGTTTTTTCCTGCATGAAGCTTATATATATTTTCATTTGTATTTTGCTTCTCATTATAATCTTTAATGATATATTTTTTGTACGAAAATTTATCTTTTTTTTTTTTATCTATAAGCTCTTCGCATTTTCATTTTTACTTCTTTTTTTGGAAAGTTTGTAGCTTCTGTGTATTTTCTTTTTGATTGAAGCTTGTATTTTCCTTTAATATTTTACTTGTCTTTGTAAATTTGTGTGATTTTTTTCTGTGCGAAAGTTAACTTTTTTTATGTTAGTTCTTCTTAAAGATTTGATATGATTTCTATTCTTTTAATTTTTACCGTTTAATACATCTATTTTTATTTTGGGGGGGGAGAAGGAAGAACAATGGCCTTTTCGCGTGCCGTCCGTACTTAACACGAATCAGACAGGGGTAGTGACCTAGAACGCTCTAGAATTATTATCAAGTGCGTAGAGGCTAGACCTAGAGCGGCCGGGGGTTTATTAAGTGCGTAGAGGCTAGACCTAGAACGTCCGAGAGTTTATTAAGTGCTGAGAGGCTAGACCTAGAACGCCAAGAGTTTATTAAGTGCAGAGAGGCTAGACCTAGAACGCCAAGAGCTTATTAAGTGCAGAGAGACTAGACCTAGAACACCCCTGTGGTTTTATTAATTGTAGAAAGGCTAGACCTAGAACACCCGAGGGTTTATTAATTGCAGAGAGGCTAGACCTAGAACGCCAAGAGTTTATTAAGTGCAGAGAGGCTAGACCTAGAACGCCAAGAGCTTATTAAGTGCAGAGAGGCTAGACCTAGAACACCCCTGTGGTTTTATTAATTGCAGAAAGGCTAGACCTAGAACACCCGAGGGTTTATTAATTGCAGAGAGGCTAGACCTAAAACGCCCGAGAATTTATTAAGTGCAGAGAGGCTAGACCTAGAATGTCCGGGAGTTTATTAAGTGCAGAGAGGCTAGACCGAGAACGCCCGAGGGTTTATTAATTGCAGAGAGGCTAGACCTGGAACCCCCTGTGTGGTTATAAATTGCAGAGAGGCTAGACCTAGAACGCCAGAGGGTTTATTAATACAAGCGTGTAGAGGCTAGGTCGGAGGAAAGGCCCTCTTCCTGATATGATATTGCAGCCAGTAGCGATTTTATTGGCCTACCGGTACTGTCGGTCATCATATCACTTTCAACAGTCCCCATAAAACCCATCGTTAGAGGGACATTCAAGGGGATACCTGGGAGTCGTTTTTTTTTTTATTACTAATTGACAAGTGTCTTTATGGTGCCTACTATGCTCGTTTTCATTTTTTTATTCGTGTCCTTTCCTCCCATTTTCAGGGGGTTGTTCCTGAAAACGGAGGGGAGAGAGAGAGAGAGAGAGAGAGAGAGAGAGAGAGAGAGAGAGAGAGAGAGAGAGATGTGGATTTACCTAATAAATATCTCACTGGTTTTTTTAAAACTATGATGTTTTGACGGAGCAGTGATCATTAACGTCTCTTTATTCTCAGAGAGGGAGAGAGAGAGAGAGAGAGAGAGAGAGAGAGAGAGAGAGAGAGAGAGAGAGAGAGAGAGAGAGAGAGAGAGAAAATATGTGGATTACCTAAAGAAAAAATTATATTGTCTCAACTGAACCCTAATGTTTTACGTCTCATTATTTGGTCACTTCATTTCATCGCTCAAGACTCAACAAAATAATAATGTTTTAAATCCCAAATGTTAATAAATAAATAAACAAATTGATAAATCAATTCATAAATAAATAGATAAGTAAACAGATAAATAGATAAGTAAATAAACGAATATAAAAATAGATCATAAAAAAAGAAAATAAAGCATGGAAAAGGAAGAACAGGATTAGAGAATGGCAAGGCCTGCTGGCTTCTCAGCCTCGTCCGTCCGTCCGTCCACTGTTATCACCTCCAGAAAAGATTTGGAACATGCACCTGGGATAGGGTACACAATAGGATGATGACATCCGAGCGAGAGAGCAGCTATTCATCACCAAGGTCAAGTGCAGCATGCGATAGGAGGAAGTGAGGTGAAGTGGCCTGGAATCCTCGAGACCATGTTGTGGATTTTTTTTGCGGGAGTCCTGGACCCGTGAATATACTGTATATGTATGTTTTATTTATTTGTTTGTGTGTGTGTATATATATATATATATATATATATATATATATATATATATATATTGTAAAGTTAGACGAATAAAAGGAAAAATTTGGTTTTCAATACCAAAATTAAAGGACAAATAAAATTGTACATATCAAATTCCAATCATTCTCTCTCTCTCTCTCTCTCTCTCTCTCTCTCTCTCTCTCTCTCTAAAAATATATATATATATAATATATATATATATATATTATATATGTATATATATAATATAATATATATATATATATATATATATATATATATATATATATATATATATATACTGTATATATATATAGATATATATATATATATATTCTTAATAGGACCTATGATAGAAATGTGATATGTATAATTTTATGTCTGTTAAATTTTGTTATTGAAACCCAGATTTCTTCTTTTATTCCTGTAACCCATAAAGACCTGCCCACAGACGCTGCGATGTCTGTGAGTGTCTGTGGCCCCCAGAGAAGGAAGGTTGTTGAATTGTTATACTTGTATTTTGTACCAGTCACCCCCCAGGTTTTTTTTTTTTATTCCTCCTTTATGTCTCTTGTTCATTCAGGCAAGTGCACCGTAAGTAGATCCTTATCATGATTGATAGTGACGGATCAGCATCTTCACAAAGAGTTTTTTTTTTTTTTTTGTCTTTTCGTTCTCCCTTTTTGTATATATATTTATATTTCTTGAGAGGTTATGTTTAGAGTTTGCATTATATATATATATATATATATATATATATATATATATATATATATATATATGTATATATATATATATATATATATATATATATTATATATATATATATGTTGGCCTTGAAGTGTAACAATATTGTATAAAATGTATTGTCTGTTCCCATGTGCGTGTCAGTATAAATGTTGTGTATATTCTGCATGAACATAATATTCGTGCGTGCGCGGCACACACACACACACACACACACACACACACACACACACACACACACACACACACACACACACACGGGGATAAGAACATGATGCTTTTAAGTAGAAATGTAGCCCTTCCTAAACTAATTATTATTATTATTATTATTATTATTATTATTATTATTATTATTATTATTATTATTATTATTATTATTATTATTATTTATCTTTAAATATCTGTACACATACGTAACTATGTATTTGTTCCTCCATTATTATTATTATTATTATTATTATTATTATTATTATTATTATTATTATTATTGTAAACTGGAAGGGTATAACTTCCATAAAGGGAAAAAAGGTTTATGGTTTATGGCGATATACAGTATACTCGAGTGTATATATGCAGTTTGTACACATATTGTATTGTCTTCATTGTCATTTTTTTTCATACGTGTCTCAACACATATATCACTTGCGCTAATTTTCTTAGAATATTTCATGGGTGAATTGTGCCTCAAAATTCTATTGTTTTGAGGGAAGAAGTTTTCTTTTGTCACCACTTGTCGCCTCCCATTTGCTTTCTACTCTGCTTTCGCTTCCTCCTCCTCCTCCTCCTCCTCATCATCATCATCATCATCATCATCGTTATTATTATTATTATTATTATTATTATTATTATTATTATTATTATTATTATTAACGCTTTCCCATTTGCTTTTTCCTCTTCTTTCACCTCCTTTTTCCTTCCTCCTCCTCTTCCACATCCTCATCCTCCTCTTCCTCGTCCTCGTCCTCGTCCTTGTCCTCGTCCTCGTCCTCTCTCTCTCTCTCTCTCTCTCTCTCTCTCTCTCTCTCTCTCTCTCTCTCTCGTCGCCGCCACCTCCAGCACGAACACCTCTAAAACTTTCTTCTCTTTTTCCTTGCATCGACAATTATCCTCTCCTGCGTTCCTTATCGTCCCTTCCTGCCGCATCCTCCTCCTCCTCCTCCTCCTCCTCCTCCTCCTCCTCCTCCTCCTCCTCCTCCTCCTCCTCCTCCTCCTCCTCCTCCTCCTCTTTCGGCGGTGTCTTCTTCTTCCCCCTTTCTCCAATTCAAATAACTTCCTCGCATTTGGCGATGATCACCCCTAATCACTGTTATTAATAACGACGGAGCATCATGAAATTCCTCCGTACAGATATTTCATGCGGTTTTATACATGTATTTGTTTCGGGCAGATTTTTATACGTAATTTTCCGTTGTTACAACTAATTACAGCCCTTTCGCCTCCCTCCTCCCGCAAGCATTGCGGTTCTTGGCTTTTCGGAGGCGAGGGGAGAGGAATTACTGCTGCTCGGAAGGTGAAAGTGGACTGTGTATTCCAGTGAGGAATAAGTCTCATTATTATTATTATTATTATTATTATTATTATTATTATTATTATTATTCATTGAATTTCATGATGCAAGGAAAAAGATGAGAGTTGTAGAGGTGTTCATGGTGGAAGTGGAGGAGGAGGAGGAGGAGGAGGAAAAAGCTAATAATAATAATAATAATGATAATAATATTATTATTATTATTATTATTATTATTATTATTATTATTATTATTATTATTATTATTATTATTACTTCACCTCCGCTCTCACTTCCTGGATAGGGTGGCCCCATGCCTTCCCCTTCAGAATCTCAGGTACATTGTCTAAGATGAAGCCTTCTACACTGGCGGCATGAAACCTTGGGTATTGCACTGAGGTCAGTAGTCAGTTTTTGCACTAAGCATAACCGCGTCGATGTAGATTTTTATGTATTTATATACAACAGACATTTAATGAAACCATTAAGACAGGAAAATCTCGTCGCCCAATAAAAGAATATTTTTAAATCATGTCTCGATAAAAAAAATTGGACTCTGTATAAAGTCAATTTTTTTTTCTTTTTTGTCCATGATATTATGGCGCATTGGCGCCTTGCCATGTCTAGTGTGCTTGATCATCTGTTTTCACATAAAAGATGTTA
>NC_089761.1:30010643-30015643 GCF_040412425.1 Macrobrachium rosenbergii | reverse complement strand
GGACGCTGTAGGGTCTGAGGTGACAAGAAAAACGATCCCTGGCGGTTGTGACGAGCTCCGGCATTACAGTGTTTTGTGGAGAACACTGTATTTTGGGAGATATGTCCTGTACTTGCAATATCCTTTACAGCTAAAATGCACTGCTTGGACGCAAATCATTTTTTTTTTTTCCCGGCTTGAATTATCTTCCATGACATATCTGTCGCGTACCTACGACGGGTCCTCGGGTAAACATACAAGTTTTGGTGCTGGTCCTTACGGATGTTTCAGAGAAATTCTGAGGATTGCTCATTTCTCATTTACAGCTGTAATTCTCGCAGACATTTTCAGGGAGATGAATAATTAAAGTTGTTCTTGTTTTTTTTTTGTTTTTTTTTGCATAGGAAAAATTTTAATGTCACAGTGAACAGAATGATACACGTAGCTGGAATGGGTGTTGTGTATAGTAAGGTCTTTTTCCAGTGGACGGTGTTATTAACTGACTTTGAGAGAGAGAGAGAGAGAGAGAGAGAGAGAGAGAGAGAGAGAGAGAGAGAGAGAGAGAGAGAGTATTTGTATAGAAATATACCTATGCTTTCAGGTAACACGAGTTCCTAGACATCTCCTTAATTTACTTAAGTGTTTTCTGTTATTTATTGAAGCTCGTTTTCTGTTATTTTTGAAACACCTTCCCGTTACCTTTATTAATGCTAACAAACTTATAAAATTGTCACTGCTCTGGATCATTAACTCCATTTCATGTGCTGCGCCGCCAGGTAGTGTAAACAAATCAATCTTAATCCCTAAGGGACACTTTGAATGTTCTACGTTGCAATCATCTTCTTCGAGTGAACATGGCAAGTCGTTGTGTTTGTTTCATTGTCATATTTTATCATAATCTGCGTTTTTCTCCATTTTGACATTTTCCTTACTTGTTTTCTATGGGCTTTGTGCGTTCTCCTTTCATATTCTCTTTCTTCATCTTACTTTCCACCCTTTCCTAACAATTGATTTATAATGCAACTGCGAGGTTTTCCTCCTGTTACACCCTTCAAACCTTTTACTGTCAGTTTCCATTTCAGCCTTGAATGACCTCATAGGTCTCAGTGCTTGGCCTTTGGCCTAAATTCTATATTCAGCTCAATTCAACTTGATATCGAAAATGATGTGTAGTTTTGTTTCTGGTGGAGCTTAGGTTGTTTTGATCTTAGATTACCAGTATGATTTTTACTTGTACAAACTACTTTATGATGCAAATCTCTCCCTTATCATTTCTTTACTAATAGTTTGTCAATTTTTTTTTATCTTTGCTTCGTTTTGACGGATCTTTATATATTTTGTAATGCCTTAAAAGTTTCTTATCTCGTTTATTTGTACAGGGCAAGTTGTGCAATATGTATATGCTTGCCCCTTTAGTTTTCTGTAAAAGAAAACTATTGAGATGGCTTGTCTGTTCTTCCGCAACTTTTCTGTCCGCCCCAAATCATAAAAACTAATGAGGCTAGAGGGCTGCAAATTGGTATGTTGATCATCCACCCTTCAATCATCAAACATACCAAATTGCAGCCCTCTAGCCTCAGTAGTTTTTATTTTATTCAAGGTCAAAGTTAGCCATAATGGTGCGTGTGGCAACGCTATGGGACAGGCCAACATCGGGCCATGGCTGAAAGTTTCTTGGGCCGCAGCTCATGCAGCATTGTACGCTGCACAGAAAACTCGATTGCTCCGAAGAAACTTTGGCTCTTTTTTACTTGTTTTCTTGTGCTAGCAATATATAATTTTTTTTTACCACGCTTTGGTGGAATCCCTTACTGTGACAATGGATATTTTAAGCAATAACGAAGCCAGATTAATGTACAAAAAACAATAGTTAAGAAGTATTATTGATGCGTCCCATCATTGCAACGGTCATTCATGCAGAAATTTTCATCCCTTGCTTATGTATATATATATATATATATATATATATATATATATATATATATATATATATATATATATATATATATATATATATATATTATATATATTTATATATATATGTGTGTGTGTATTATATATATGTGTATATGTATATTTTATATATATATATATATATATATATATATATATATATATACATATATACATATATTTATATATATAAATTTGTATATATAAGATATATATATATATATATATATATATATATATTTTATATTTATATAAATATATATATACATACATGTATATATATATATATATTTTTTTTTTCGTAAAGTCGCTTTCCTCGGGGAACTCTCCCATTATATAATTATTCACGCACGTCTCCTCAATAGCAACAGCGCAAGCGCAGAGCGCCGGACGAGCGGACGGACGATCTATCTGCGCGTATATAGGGTTGATGAATCGATAATAGATAAGCGTAACCCAAACACGGAATTGCTGCAGTGTGTGTGTGTGTGTGTGTGTGTGTGTGTATTTGCGTGTGCGTATGCTCTTCTGACCGGTGAGGGTGGGGGGTGTCTATAGGTTGAGTTTCGGGTATAGGTCAAGGGTAGGGGTATATACTGGGAATACGGTTTCGGGAGGGAAGGGGGGTGAAGGAGGAGGAGGGTTGGGAGGGAGGAGAGGGGTCTATAGGTTGAATTTCGGGTATAGGTCGGGGGTAGGGGTATGTACTGGGATTACTGTCTCGGGAGGGAAGGAGGGGTGAAGGAGGAGGAGGGTTGAGACGGAGGGGAGGTGTCTATTGGTTGAATTTCGACTATAGGTCAGGGGTAGGGGTATATACTGGGAATACGGGTACGAGAGGGAAGGGGGTTGTGAAGGAGGAGGGTTGAGGCGGAGAGGAAGGGAGGGGTCTATAGGTTGAGTTTTGGGCATAGGTCGGGTTATAGATTAGGGTAGGGGCATGTACTGGAATATGGTTCCGAAGGGATAAAGGGTGGGGACATTGGAGGAGGGGGGGGTCTATAGGTAGAGTTTTGGGTATAGGGGTAGGGGTAGGAGTTGGTGTTAGGAATAAGTTTTAGGGAGGGAGGGGGAAGGGGAATATGTAAGGGAGAGAGTGGAGTATGGGTGGGTACTGGGAATAAGGTTCCCGGAGGGGGAGGGAACTGTAAGGGAGGGGGATGGGGAGGGGTAGATACTGGGGAATAATGTTTCGGGAAGGGGTTACTGGGGAGGGAAGGAGGGAGGTGTGGATTGTGTGTGTGTGTGTGTCAGTATGTCTGTCTAGGTGCATGGAGTGTGCGGATACGGAGGGCGTGAAGACTGGGAGGGGGAGGAAGGGGCTGGAGTGGGAGTTGGAGAGGATAGTGATGAACAATTGTATAGTGATGGTTATCTGGCGGGGGCAATCGATCACGGAGTTGTGCTTGTGGAATGGGAGGTGTCAGACGGATCCACTCTTCCCCAACATATATAAGTAGTAAGCCATGTAAATTTTTCGGGTAACTTAAAATCCCAACTTCGAAAGCCGTGAAGTCGCAATTAAAGTTTCAATTGTGGCGCAGGCGAAACGGTGATCCATCACCTCGCTGGGAGAGAGAGAGAGAGAGAGAGAGAGAGAGAGAGAGAGAGAGAGAGAGAGAGAGAGAGAGAGAAAAACGGCAGTAAGAAAGAAAGAGGAAAATTTAAAATTTGAAACGTTGAGTGATGATGATAATGATGATAAGGTGTTTGAAAGGGTTTTTTATATATATATATATATATATATATATATATATATATATATATATATATATATATATATATATATATATATTTTTATTTTGTTATACTTTTTTTAAACCCCTTTGGGATGAAGTTGCTAGCCTGATACCATCTTAATATACCTGACTGCGACCAACCAAATCGACTAGCCATCAGGTATATAATTCTCCACGGAAATCAATAGAAGTATATAATGGAATTTTCAGGAAAGTAATTTAGGCCCTAATCCCCACCCCTGACTTCCCCATCCCCTCATATCACCCTAACCCCCTCCCAAGATCGATTTCGGGACTCGCTGGTGAGGCGAGACTGTATGTGAGATTTTTTTCTTTTGTTTATTCTTGACGAATTGTAAATGTAAAAAATATATTCATAAACGTAATCTGACTTATAGGGAGTTGTAAATATATTTATGGCTAGTAATTGTGTATGTTTTTTTTTTGTCTTTTTAGAGAATTGTAAATGTAAATTACATATCCATAAACGTTGCCTGACTTATAGGTAGATGTAAATAAATTTCTGTCTAGTGTACAAATGTCTGAAAAATATATCATTTTTACATCTATCTATCCCCATTAAAGCTTCTCTAAGATACAGAATTCACCCACAAAACTCCAGTATTTTCAGCGTCATTTCATTTCCAAAAGATCGAAATTTTCCCAAATAGCGACAGCGTAAAGGAAAGCTCTCACGCTTGGAAGCGCATAGCTGCAGCGCATGCATACCGTGTATTTTCGCTTGTTAAATTTCATGCTCAAACTCTTCAGAGGAATGATGCTTAACCACTAGAATTATTGAACAATAAGAAGAGAAAAAATCTTCCTTTTGGGGCTGCTTCCGTTAGGAATGTGGGCAAAAATATTTATATTTGATCTTTTCACCAAATTTATTGTCATGGGGCGGGGAGGGAGGGGTGATATAATTTTTCGATAGGAAAGTATGCACTATTTTTTAATTTGAAAGTTCTTATATTCTTTCTCATTTCTCTTCCTTTGGCGGATGTGCATTCTATGTAATGACTTTTGGCGTTGCTTCATATAAATGCCCGTTCATTTTGGATAATAAATTAATAATATTTGTATAGGACACACCAATTTGCACTCCTTAAAATTAAACTTTTGGTATTTAAATAGTCCCTTGAAAGTATTGCCTTTCTTTCAATCTTTTGCGATTGTTTTAGGTGTCACGACAGTAGAAAATATGTGTGTGTGTTTGAGTAGTAAGACGCATTCTCTCTCTCTCTCTCTCTCTCTCTCTCTCTCTCTCTCTCTCTCTCTCTCTCGCATGATTGGTGGAAAGTGATTATTCACATGGACAAAAGCGCG
>NC_089761.1:30003143-30008143 GCF_040412425.1 Macrobrachium rosenbergii | reverse complement strand
TGGGTGTATGCGTTGTAGAAATACAGGTCATAAAGTGTGTGTGTGTGTGTGTGTGTACGTATATATACAGTATATATATATATATATATATATATATATATATATATATATATATATATAGATATATATATATATATGTATATATATATAATGTATATATACATTAATAATAGCTTATCAATTTGACAGGACATAGGCTATTTATTCTTTCAACTGTTAAGCAACAAATAACCCATTACTATATAATAATAATAATAATAATAATAATAATAATAATAATAATAATAATAATAATAATAATAATAATTCTGTGTGATAACGCCTCGTATCCTTACCAGAATTGATGGATGGGTAGTTTTGGTCACTATCATCCTTCTTTCAGTCCCAGAAAAAAAACCTAGGTTCGAATCCTGCTCAGAGAAGGAGGATTTTTCATATATCATATCCTTTGAATGTTTTTGTTTTTTTTACCGAGGTAAAGTGAAATCTGTATTAAAGAGTTATTGTTGGCTTAAGTTATGAGGGCATTTTGGGTATGTTATGAGGGCATTTGAGGTATGGTACCACTTGGCACCAGGTTCACCCCTCCCCCCACCATTCCTGATATTGCTTGTTTTTGGAAAGCAATTTGTAAATCGGCTGCTTCAGATATGTTGGGTTACTTGTGGCTGGAGTGATGAGGACATTTTAAATTGAGAATTATTTTGAGGTATGGTACCACTTGGCACCAGGTTCACCCCTCCCCCCACCATTCCTGATATTGCTTGTTTTTGGAAAGCAATTTGTAAATCGGCTGCTTCAGATATGTTGGGTTACTTGTGGCTGGAGTGATGAGGACATTTTAAATTGAGAATTATTTGACATTTTTTTTTTTTTTGGACCGATGCTGTTTCTCTATTAAGCACGTGTTTTGTTGTAAATGTTTATTGTTATAACTTTGTATCCCGTGTATTTAATTTTGTGTACTGTATTGTTTCTCTATTGATTTTTCGGTACATGCCCCTGAGGCGAAATAAAGGATATTATTATTATTATTATTATTATTATTATTATTATTATTATTATTATTATTATTATTATTATTAATGCCTTCGAAAAGTAATTGTGAATCGAGGTAGATTATTATTATTATTATTATTATTATTATTATTATTATTATTAATGCCTTCGAAAAATAATTGTAAGTCGAAGTAGATTATTATTAATATTATTATTATTATTATTATTATTATTATTATTATTATTATTATTATTATTATTCTGAATCTGGAAAAGTATTGTGAATCAAGTAGATTATTATTATTATTATTATTATTATTATTATTATTATTATTATTATTATTATTATTATTATTATTATTACTAATGTCTTCGAAAAGTAAATGTGAACCGAAGTAGATTATTATTATTATTATTATTATTATTATTATTATTATTATTATTATTATTATTATTATTGTCTTCGACAAGTAATCGTAAATCGAAGTAGAAAGTTATAGATTTCAGAGATAGGTGGCAAATTTATAGAACGTCAAGAAACAGAGCAAGAAATATAACGAAGGAAATGGCTCCTTCCAAGGAAGGTTTATTGAGTGGGGGGAAAATTATGAGGATCCTTTTGGTCTGATGTGGAAGTCTTGGGAAGGAGGAGGAGGAGGAGGTTGGAGGAGTGTAGGGAGGGCCTCTGTGAGAGATAAGGTTGACCGTCCGAAGATTCTCTCTCTCTCTCTCTCTCTCTCTCTCTCTCTCTCTCTCTCTCTCTCTCTCTCTCTCTCTCTCTGGTTGTCTACTTTCTTCTTAAGGTCGATTCCCTCTTATTTTGATTATATTTCCTTTCTGCCTCTTATAATGGGCCAAAGAAGCTTCTCTCTCTCTCTCTCTCTCTCTCTCTCTCTCTCTTGTCTCTCTCTCTCTCTCTCTCTCTCTCTCTGGTTGTCTGGTTTTTCTTCTTAAGGTTGTTTTCTTCTTATTTTTATTACTTGCTTTCTACTTCTTATAATGGGCCAAGAAGCTTCTCTCTCTCTCTCTCTCTCTCTCTCTCTTGGCTGTCTGCTTGCTTGTATGGTAGTTTCCTCTTATTCTTATTATTTGCTTTCTACCTCTGATAATGGGCCGAGGAAGCTTTCTCTCTCTCTCTCTCTCTCTCTCTCTCTCTCTCTCTCTCTCTCTCTCTCCGGAGTTTCAGGTGTTTTGTAGGTTATTTTCTCTATTTTAATTGTGTTTTTTAAGTTGCTGTTATTTGCTGTTATTTCAGTGATTATTCTTTTCTTTTGAGTTTGTTATTGATGGATTGATGGACAGCACTTTCTAGGCAGACCGAATCCTTTAATTTTACTGAGTGAAATAAAAATATTTTAACATAATTTTAACATAATGATTTCCACGAAAATTGACGGATAGATATAATAACAAAGTAAAGTAACAGAGAGAGAGAGAGAGAGAGAGAAGAGAGAGAGAGAGAGAGAGAGAGAGAGAGAAGAAAGAAGAGAAAGGCAGCCATTTGTCACGAGGAATCTCCCATCCCCTCCCCTCCTCCTCTCCCCCTTCATCGAGTCGATGACACCATCGGCACTTATCTCTCTCGTACAGGTCACTACACTCGACCCACCCGCCCTTAAATGGCTCGGTCCTTTCTCGCCCCTTTCCCACCATCCTCCTCCCTCTGCCCTTCCTTTGTACCCACCGATAGGTCATCGAGCCACACGTGCGACAGGTCATCAGCTCTATCTCGGGCCATACAGAGGCTTTAGAGTCAAGAAGGGAGAGCAAGGGCCTTGAGGGAGAGGGCCAGTTATCTGGAGATTTCGGGTGTCCCGTGGACAGATGGGCCTCTACAGGGTGACACTTTTAGGTGGCATCTACAGGGTGACACTTTTTTGGTGGCCTCTACAGGGTGACACTTTTTGGTGGCCTCTACAGGGTGACACTTTTTGGTGGCCTGTACAGGGTGACAGTTTTCAGTGGCCTGTACAGGGTGACACTTTTTGGTGGCCTCTACAGGGTGACACTTTTTTGGTGGCCTCTACAGGGTGACATTTTTTTGGTGGCCCCTACAGGGTGACACTTTTTGGTGGCCTGTACAGGGTGACATTTTTTTGGTGGCCTGTACAGGGTGACACTTTTTGGTGGCCTGTACAGGGTGACATTTTTTTGGTGGCCTGTACAGGGTGACACTTTTTGGTGGCCTGTACAGGGTGACACTTTTTGGTGGCCTGTACAGGGTGATACTTTTTGGTGGCCTGTACAGGGTGACGCTTTTTAGTGGCCTGTACAGGGTGACACTTTTTGGTGGCCTGTACAGGGTGACACTTTTTGGTGGCCCCTACAGGGTGACACTTTTTGGTGGCCTCTGCAGGTTGACACTTTTTGGTGGCCTGTACAGGGTGACACTTTTTGGTGGCCTCTACAGGTGACACATTTTTTGGTGGCTTCTACAGGGTGACACTTTTTGGTGGCCTCTACAGGTGACACACTTTTTGGTGGCCTCTGCAGGTTGACACTTTTTGGTGGCCTGTACAGGGTGACACTTTTTGGTGGCCTCTACAGGTGACACATTTTTTGGTGGCTTCTACAGGGTGACAGTTTTCAGTGTCTTCTGCAACTGGTCAGGGTACTGTGACCTCAAGTAGGGATTAGTACGGAGGGAAGTGCTCATAAATTTTCTTTCCCAATAAAATTATTATTATTATTATTTTTATTATTATTATTATTATTATTATTATTATTATTATTAGGATGGACATCGATCGGGATTTACAGTTTATGCTCTTATGACTATATTATCGTTTCACAGCTTTCATCCCTTCCTAGAACTGTTAATTGAAATTCTTTTGCCGAAAGTTTGAATTTGAATAAAAAAAAAGTGTGCTTATTATTTTTTCTACTTAAAAAAAAAATTGCAGTAATTACACAGCTTTTAAGACAGCCATCTTTCCATTTTTTAAATGAGAACTGTATGCCCTTTGCCAATATATTTGCATATAAATTATACGAAGAAATTTTCTTGTACAGTTATATTTCAGTACTTTTAAAGGTCTTTATGAAAAAGTTAGTCCTAACCATTACTAAATATGATCGACATTTATGCTTTTGCAAACATTTTTCCGGAGTTTGCTCACGAGAACATTGCAGTGATCATTAAATAGCGATCATGCATCGCAAAAAAGTATAGGCAACGCATAATAATAAAAATAATAATAATAATAATAATAATAATAATAATAATAATAATAATAATAATAATAATAATAATAATAATAATAATAATAATAATAATTTTAGCTTCAGTTAAGGTCATGTGCTATACATATACTGACACTTATAAAATTAACAAATAGATTGTTAAATATGTACAACAGATACTTAGCCAGCAAAATGGGCAATAGCCTCGTTTGCGGTACATCCATCACATTCAGCCGATACGTATTATAATGTGAAATATGCAACGAATTGAGCCCATAATCTTGGAGCCAATAAATTTTCAAAGACTTTATTAGCAGGATACTATGGTTCCACGTCTCTCAGTGTACGATGGGAAGCTTCAAATACTGAGAATATTGAAAAGTATAATAATGGTAATAATAATTTCATAAAGACACGAGAATGATATTTGCACACTATCGTCCTCATGCAATACGATTAGAAGTTAAGGGATGCAGTTTCCTGTTCTATAGATACTCTTAGGAGGATTTTCAGTTTTAATTGGCATAATTTTTTTAGCAGGTTAAAGGGCAGATCAAAGGTACGGTTGGTTCTAGGGCAGCTAATTTTTCAGGAAAGGTAAAGTGTTAGCACGTCTGACGTCATATATATATATATATATATATATATATATATATATATATATATATATATATATATATATAGTATATACATATACATATAAATGTGTATGTATATATATAATTATATATATATATAGTTATATACAATATATATATATATATATATATATATATATAAGGGAAAAGCCTTTACATTCTAAATAATATATACTTGAA
>NC_089761.1:29998143-30000643 GCF_040412425.1 Macrobrachium rosenbergii | reverse complement strand
AAATTGATGCTTAGTTTTTGCATGATCGTTAAGTGGAACGCCACAAGTATATGCATTTGCTTAAAGTTAGTTTTCGGGGATTTATTCTCTTTTGTCTTCCAGTTAACTGCTGCCCACAATTTGAATGAAGTCAATTTCCACTCAAGGAAAATTCACTCAGGAATAAGATTTGCTAGAAAAAAGATTGCCTGTAATATATAAGCATGCATGCATGCGTGAATATATAAATATATATATATATTTTTTATAAAAAAATAACACCTGCCAGTGTGTATATATATATATATATATATATATATATATATATATATATATATATATATATATATATATATTAGAGGTTTATTTTAAAAATAAAAATGTCCAAAATTCGGTTTTTATTATTATTATTATTATTATTATTATTATTATTATTATTATTATTATTATTATTGTTATTATTATTATTATTATCTCAGATGATGGTTTTTTCTCTCTTGTTTTTCCACAAATGTTTTTTCAATTCATGGAATTTAGATTTGCATACTTAAGGGCTCGCTTAGCATGTTCCACCGAATGTTCGATCATTCAATGAGCAATGACAATAATAATAATAATAATAATATCATAGTAATAATAATAATAATAATAATAATAATAATAATAATAATAATTCACTACAAGGGCACGATTGATGATTTTTATTTTTCGAGTGATTTTACTCATGATTGCGAATCGTGTATTCAAAATTATGAAGGGGAAGCAACATCTGCAATAATAATAATAATAATAATATTAATAATAATAATTACTGATTGCTTGAATATTAAAAAAAAATAAAATCTGCCAAAATTCACCTAAAAATATTTAACACAGTCCATGTCCTAGGCCCCACCCTTCTATCCCCCTCCCCCTCCCCATTCCTTTCCAGGCCTCCTTTCCAGGATTCCTACCTGGAACTATAGGTACGAACTGGAAGCGAGTGTCTATGATTTCCCCGTCATGTCTTTGATTGGGTTCTCTGTCAGTGTGGCGTTTAAGTGGTTCTGGCGTCCGGGAATACGGCGGTCCTGTGTGTACGTGGTAGCGGCTTATACATACCTGTTCAAGGGACGTCGCCGAATGGGTTCGTCCTACTTGTCATCTTGCCTCCTTCGTCTTCCTTCTCCTCCTCCTCCTCTTCCTCCTCCTCCTGTTCTTCGTCTTCCTCTTCTTTCTCCTCCGGCTCCTCGTCCTCCTCTTCCTGTTCTTACTTTTCCGTTTCCTTACTCCTCTCCTCCTACCCCTCCTCCTCTGATTTCTCTTATTCCTCCTCCTCCTCCTCCTGTTCTTCGTCTTCCTCTTCTTTCTCCTGCTCATCCTCCTCCTTCTCCTGTTCTTACTTCTCCTCTTCCACCTCCTTTTCTCCTCCTCCTCCCCCTCCTCCTCTAATTTCTCTTATTCCTCTTTCTTCCTCCTCCTCCTCCTCCTCCGCTAATTTCTCGTATTCCTCTTTCTTCCTCCTCCTCCTCCCTCCTCCTCCTCCTCCTCCTCCCCTCCTCCTCCTGTAATTTCTCTTATTCCTCTTTCTTCCTCCTCCTCCTCCTCTACCGCTCCTCCTCCTCCTCCTCTACCGCTCCTCCTCCTACACCTCCTCCTCGTCTTCCTCGCCCTCCTCCTCCTCCTCGTCCTCCTCCCAATTAAATGCATATAGTAGCGATTTGGTATGTGCCTTGTTATTTGCCAAAGTTATTCTTCATTTCACTTAAAGTTTGTTTAACTGAATGTCTGTAATTGCATTTTATGCGAACGTTCCAGTTATCCAGAGTTACTCATTTTACTTCTTATAATAGAATGAATGGCATGTACTGGAACGACTTGAATCCTGGCTCGCGTGTGTATCCTAAAATATTCAAATATTTTAATTTATTTATTTATGCATAAAATGTTCACGTCTCTTTCCGCCACAGATGAATGCCAGTTATTGTGTAGTCAGTATTTTGCGTACATTTTGGTAAATGCGTTTAGAACTTCTCTATGACTTAGTTATTTGGCATCAGTGGTACTCATTGTTGAGAAAAAGTGTGTGTGTATGTGTATGTATGTGTGTGTTTGTGTTACTACGTTAGGCACATCTCATAAATGCATAAATTTTGTGTGTTTGTTTTTGCTTTGCTTCTGTTTGTTCATCAGTGGTATTCATTGTTGAGAGAAAGTGTGTGTGTGTGTATGTGTATATGTATGCGTGTGTTACCACATTAGGCACATCTCATAAACGCATAAATTTTGCGTGTTTGTTTTTGCTTTTGCCTCCGTTTGTTCTCGTGTCGTTCTCCCCACTTTCGTTTGTTTCAAGCGCCGCCGCACGTTGCGACATGGTTTACGACCGTCGTAGGAGGAGGACCCTTGCGACATGCAATTAAGAAGGTGATTAACACTTTCCTGGCGCAGGTTGTAAGTCAGTTTAAGTGTCGGTCGGAAGATGAGTTACGGGGCGGCGCATAAACCAGCCCGCGGCCATATGTGTTTCTTTCTTTTCGTG
>NC_089761.1:29990643-29993143 GCF_040412425.1 Macrobrachium rosenbergii | reverse complement strand
TATATATATATATATATATATACTAAATATAAATATATATAATATATGTACAAATATATATAATTATATATATACATATATATATGTATAAATTTTTCTAAATCTATTCCAACGCTCTCTCTCTCTCTCTCTCTCTCTCTCTCTCTCTCTCTCTCTCTCTCTCTCTCTCTCTCTCTCTCTCTCTCTCTCTCTCTCGCCGAAAGTGCCACATTCCGAGCTTGTCACCTCGCTCGAAACCACAGGAACTTGAGAATGGGGAACATAGTATTATTAGCTGCCTCTGATAGTTAATAGTCCTCTGCTCAGATCTATTCTCTGAGGGGAATGAGAAGAGGGGAATTGGTTTCGGAAATGGGCCGAGGAGGCGCTCCTCTCTCTCTCTCTCTCTCTCTCTCTCTCTCTCTCTCTCTCTCTCTCTCTCTCTCTCTCTCTCTCTGCTGGCTGCAGTCTTGTTAAGGTTGTTTCTCGCTTATTTCTATTTTTCACTTTCCGTCTCTTATAACGGGCAGAGGAAGCTATCTCTCTCTCTCTCTCTCTCTCTCTCTCTCTCTCTCTCTCTCTCTCTCTCTTTGGTTGTCTGCTGTCTTATGAATGTTGTTTATTTCTTATTTTTATTATTTTTTCTTTATCCTTTATATGCTTTCTTACCTTAGTATTATCATGGCGCTTCAGAGAGTAACTCATAATAATAATAATAATAATAATAATAATAATAATAATAATAATAATAATAATAATACACAGTATTTGGCTTATTTCCTCTATTTCTTCATTAATTTTATCGGTAGCACATTGCATCATTTAATAAAGCCTTACCTGGTGGTCTAAGTCATCTTTGTCAATATTCTATTGCGTATATTCCTTTTTCTTTTGATTAATCTTAACAACTTCTTTTACTTGTAGATTGATATAAATGTCTGCATAAAATTAAAAACAATTCTGATATATCTGTGAAGGCATTGTTGACTATCTTTCATAATGATGCAATGTTAGAAAATTAATACTTTCCCGTCTTGGGACAAATCTACAGAAATCTCATATTATTATTGGTAAGGGGCTTCAGAATATCATCATGAACAACAGGAAAATGACTTAAGGTCTTTCGGTTAAGATTTGACCAAATTAAGGGGCCATTGATTGGACTTCAAGCTTCCAAAGAATATGGTGTTCATTCGAAGGTAAAGGGAAATACAGAAACAAGAGATCAATTATTGGAAAAACATGTAAATTAACAAATTAATAAGTAAATAAAAAAAACCTAAGTAGATTAATGAAATACAAGGAGAATTGCATCAGGGCAGTAATGCATTGCACCTTCCCTTGACTTTCAGAACTTCCAATGGAGGGTGTAGGCTAATCGCAGACACTATAGCGTCTACGACGGCCAGTGTTGTGACGCCAATTTGAAAATGTAAATCAATCAGCCAGTCAGACTTTCCATTAGCAGATAAGGTACTCGGGGCACTAACAAACATTCGGTTTCCCTGCACTTAGCGAGCTCAGCGGCGCTGCAAAGTCTAAGGGTCGTATTTATTATTGCACCGGATTGCCAAACATCAAAGAAGCTTTGATCCGGTCTTAACCTCCATAGTGTTGCTTCGAGATCTCTCTCTCTCTCTCTCTCTTTCTCTCTCTCGTTCGTTCGTGGTCTGGTGTCTTAGTAAGGTTGTTTCTCACTTATTATTATTTATTTCCTATTTCTTATAATGGAACGAGGAAGGGCTCTCTCTCTCTCTCTCTCTCTCTCTCTCTCTCTCTCTCTCTCTCTCTCTCTCTCTCTTCTTCTTCGTTCGTTCGTGGTCTGGTGTCTTAGTAAAGTTGTTTCTCTCTTATTTTTATTATTTACTTCCTGTTCTCTTATAATGGGGCGAGGAAGGTCTCTCTCTCTCTCTCTCTCTCTCTCTCTCTCTCTCTCTCTCTCTCTCTGATGTTTTGGTAAGGCTGTTTCTCACCTGATATTATTATTTACTTCCTATCTCTTATAATGGGACGAGGAAGGGCTCTCTCTCTCTCTCTCTCTCTCTCTCTCTCTCTCTCTCTCTCTCTCTCTCTCTCTCTCTCTCTCTCTCTCTCCCTTAGTAGTTATAGATCTCAGTTTATTGTTTTGATAGGCTGTAGATTACATTCCCCCTCTCTCTCTCTCTCTCTCTCTCTCTCTCTCTCTCTCTCTCTCGCTAAGCATGTAGCAGATTGTTTTAAAGAGATAATTGAAGCCTGTAGCAGCAAGTTTGGTTGAGTGAGCTTCATTATTATTATTATTATTATTATTATTATTATTATTATTATTATTATTATTATTTATGCCAAATTGTCTGATAACTTACAGATGCCAATGGGGATAACAGGAAAGGATGTCAACCAATAAATCTTACATTATGTGAACGCATTTATTTTGTTATTTTTGAGATATATCAAGAATATATATATATATATATATATATATATATATATATATATATATATATATATATATATATATATATATATACATATATATTAA
>NC_089761.1:29978143-29985643 GCF_040412425.1 Macrobrachium rosenbergii | reverse complement strand
TGAATTTGCCTTTGCAGTTGGCTCTGGGACTCTCTCTCTCTCTCTCTCTCTCTCTCTCTCTCTCTCTCTCTCTCTCTCTCTCTCTCTCCAAAAACACTGTGTAACCACTGTTATCTTGTTCGATTTCTGATACGTCGCTACTGAAACTCTCTCTCTCTCTCTCTCTCTCTCTCTCTCTCTCTCGTTAATATATTATTGTAGATTGTGGATTCGTCGCTACTGAAACTCTCTCTCTCTCTCTCTCTCTCTCTCTCTCTCTCTCTCTCTCTCTCTCTCTCTCTCTCCAAAACTGTGTAACCACTGTCATCTTGTTCGATTTCTGATGCGTCGCTACTGAAACTCTCTCTCTCTCTCTCTCTCTCTCTCTCTCTCTCTCTCTCTCTCTCTCTCTCTCTCTCTCTCTCTCTTAATATATTATTGTAGATTGTGGATTCGTCGCTACTGAAATCTCTCTCTCTCTCTCTCTCTCTCTCTCTCTCTCTCTCTCTCTCTCTCTCTCTCTCTCTCTCTCTCTCTACTGTTAATATATTATTGTAGATTACGGATTCCTCGCCACTGAAACCTTGGCTGATGAACCTGTAACGAAACGACATAGGTGTTATCATTATCATTTCTATTATCGCTGTCACATTCTGTATTTTCGTCCAGTTCTGTCGTCCATGTATATTGTTAACCTTTGATATTTTAATGTTGACAAGTACATCTGTTTTTCGGACGTAACATTTCCATTTCCTATTTACTCCACGCTGGGGGTAATACTTATAATGGAAGCGCTTGCCTGTGTCAGCTGATAACTGTCAAGATTTTGTGTTGACAGCGCAGACTCCATTATTATTATTGCTCCTGCATTTTACATGTACACTTGTTGTTGATATTATCAGGAAAGTGAATGTCGAAACCACAGATTGTGAAATTCATACAAAGCACGTTTCGACGAAACTACAAAAAGAGTAAACGAACGAACCGGTAATCATATGGACGCCATTATACAAATAACAGTATGAAGTAGCATTGCAGCTTCTGTTAAACTATTGGGCAAAATCATTGATTATAGTTTTACTTGTAAGTAATTTGTGTGATAGCATACCCGTACAGTCAAGAGTGATTGCAATGGATGGTGGAGACAAGTCCCCGACCCTGGGGACGTTGCGTACCCTCCGGGAGCCCAGGTCATACCTGCTGTAATCTGCTAAGCGGATATTCTGTGCCTCACATTTTCATTCATTCGATGGTGTTTTACCTGGTGATTTTCAGCGTCGTGGTAGCCATGTTTCAATTGTTATTCTACACAGTGTAAATATGTGCATTATGTATCGTAACTGATTCTTGTTGTCTACGCGCTTGGTACTGTATAACTGATTTTTTTCCGTAAGTGTTAGGTACTGTCAGTGAGTTTTCTTACCGAGCAAACTGTAACTCATTCTTTCTCTGTGAGTGTTACGTGCTGTAACTGATTTTTCTTATTGGGCAAACTGTAACTCATTCTCTCTCCGTATGTGTTTGTACTGTCACGGATTCTTCTTACCTAGCAGACTGTAACTGATTCTTTCTCTGTATGTGTTTGTACTGTAACGGATTCTTCTTACCTAGCAAACTGTAACTGATTCTTTCTCTGTATGTGTTTGTACTGTAACGGATTCTTCTTACCTAGCAAACTGTAACTGATTCTTTCTCTGTATGTGTTTGTGCTCTAACGGATTCCTCTTACCTAGCAAACTGTAACTGATTCTTTCTCTGTATGTGTTTGTACTGTAACGGATTCTTCTTACCTAGCAAACTGCAACTGATTCTTTCTCTGTATGTGGTTGTACTGTAACGGATTCTTCTTACCTAGCAAACTGTAACTGATTCTTCGTATCTAAGTGTTATGCACTTTAACTGAATCTTAGTATTTAACTGATTTGTCTTTCCGGCCAAAGCATTAAGCACTGTAACTGATAATTAGTATCTAAGAAGGCTGTAACTAATTATGCGTATTTAAGTGGTATCCACTGCTTAGATTCTTCGTATCTAAGCAGACTTTTACTGATTTTCGTATCTACACAGACTACAACTGATTTTTCCGGTCAAAGCATTATGTGCTGCAGCTGATTTTTAATATCTAGGCAGACTGTAACTAATTCTTCGCATCTAAGCTATACGCACTTTTACTGATTCTTGCTCTCTAAGCATTATGTACTATAGCTGGTTCTCCCTACCTAAGCATTTGCGTACTGCGACTGAATAGGGTAACTGATTCTTGCTGTCTAAGCGTAATTTACTGTAACAGATTCTAACTACCTAAATGTCATGTTTTGCAAGATTCAACTGGACGCGAATTCGGCCATAATTTGTGGTCCTAAGCTGAAAAATAAATATGTTTTAAACTGTATTACATAAAAATGTCCCATGTTGTAAGGTGTCTGAAGCGTTTATTTTGTAACTGTAATTTTACAGAAATAGTTAAGTTCGTATCAGTTCACTTAAGGTCACAAAAACACTTACCTTGGTTTATTGCAATTCAGATTTCCACTGAATGACCAATTGGTTTTTAAATGAAATTCGGCGTGTTCAAACGTAGAGTTTTATGACAACAACTTTGTTATTTTCTGACTTTTATCAATTTTTGCCCATTTGGTGTTGATGTAATTTCATCCGTATTTTTAGCCTTAACTCTTCTTTAAGTATCTTAAGTTTATTTGTCCTTCTGCTAGCACTACGGCTTCTTTTAGATGTTAACGAATGGAAACATTCTGATTTTTGTAACAGCAGCTTCATTGCAGAGGTTACAGAATATTTGTAGTTTTCATTCTTAGAGCGGTTTTTTTGTATTTTATTGTCATCTATTATGTCCCGAATATTTTTATGCTGTCAGTGGAGGTTGGTTTGTAATAAGAATGCAAACCTTTATTGGCGGTAGATTGTGTCTACTGTTAAGAGAGAGAGAGAGAGAGAGAGAGAGAGAGAGAGAGAGAGAGAGAGAGAGGAGCGTATGACTTAACTAGTTGGGTATATACTAGAGGTCCTTGCTTAGTGAAACTGTCCAAAATCCTTGACGCTGTCAATGGATCCTGGATTGCCATAAGAATGCAAACCTTTGTTGGGGGTAGATTGTGTACGTTTGAGAGAGAGAGAGAGAGAGAGAGAGAGAGAGAGAGAGAGAGAGAGAGAGAGAGAGAGAGAGCCATCGTCGAGGCCATGTCATCAGTGAGAATGACAGGCACGTTGACAGTTCCATCAAAAGGGGATTTCCCGGGATAGGGGGAAAACCACATCGAGGCCAGATGGTGGAAAAGGGAATGGGGGTGGGTGGGTGGGGGGAGTTAGGAGACAAGAGACTGGGGGGATTGGGTTGGGGGGAATAGGGATAGACCGTAGTAGCTGGAACTCCTATACTTAAGGTATTTATATAAATTAGATGCGATTTAGTCTTCACTTTTGTGCCGCCCCCCTCCCCCGAAACGACACTCGGATTTAAGCCTTTTTTTCCTGGGCAATGTTTTGACCAAATCTGCGTTGGTTAGCCGGGTAATTTCACTAGTTTTACGAATCTCTCTCTCTCTCTCTCTCTCTCTCTCTCTCTCTCTCTCTCTCTCTCTCTCTCTCTCTCTCTCTCTCTCTCTCTTCATTTCTGTTTATTCGCTCGACTGGCATTCGGTCCGTCATTTAGGATTTCGTAGAGGGTATTTTATTGTCAGGGGTAAAAGATGTATTTTCTTTTACGCTTTTTGGTGAAGAGGGTGCATGACTGACGTCTGTAGCTGTGGACTTTTAAACTTTTTTTATTATTATTCCCTATATCATAACGCTTTGTAAAACGCTCCTTTTTTTTTTTAATTATTCACTTCTCATTTTCAAGAGACAGAAGAAAGTGATTAAGAAAATCACCAGCAGAAATAAATCTTCATTATTTAAGTTGTTCATTTCTCGTTTTCAATAGATAGAATTATTCTCTCCTCATTTCCAGTAGACAGAATTATTCTCTTCTCATTTTCAGTAGATAGAATTATTCTCTTCTCATTTTCAGTAGATAGAATTATTCTCTTCACATTTTCAGTAGATAGAATTATTCTCTTCTCATTTTCAATAGATAGAATTATTCTCTTCTCATTTTCAGTAGATAGAATTATTCTCTTTTCATTTTCAGTAGAATTATTCTCTTCTCATTTTCAGTAGATAGAATTATTCTCTTCCCATTTCCAATGAATAGAATTATTCTCTTCTCATTTTCAATAGACAGAATTATTCTCTTCTCATTTTCAATGAACAGAATTATTCTCATCTCATTTTCAATAGATAGAATTATTCTCTTCTCATTTTCAATAGATAGAATTATTCTCTTCTCATTTTCAATAGATAGAATTATTCCCTTCTCATGTTCAATAAACAGAAGAAAGTGATTACGAAATAGGAAGGGTTACGCTCATAAAATCACCAGCACAAATAAATCTTCCTTTTTTAGATTATTCATATCTAATTTTGACTAGATAGAATTGTTTTCTCCTCATTTTCAATAGACAGAAGAAAGTGATTAAGAAATAGGAAAGTTTACGCTCATAAAACCACCAGCACAAATAAATTTAGCAGACGTCTATTTTTTTGGTCTACTGGGCGGTTTATTCACGATCGTCCACGGTAGCTTAAGATTAAGTGAGTATCTGACTGTATTTTGTAATTGATTTTTGCTGAATTGATATATATATATATATATATATATATATATATATATATATATATATATATATATATATATATGTGTGTGTGTGTGTGTGTGTGTGTATTATTTTATACTAAATTGTCTTTCGTATTATATTTATTATTATTCTTTTTTTATTTTACCTTTCCATTTCGTGGAAGCTTGCCTGTGCATACTAATGGCTTTTTACACTTGTTGCCTGTGAATGAATGTTTGCTCTAATAATAATAATAATAATAATAATAATAATAACGATCAAATCTTTGGGGCTTATTTGTGAGTCGAGCTAATCATTAAAAGGTTCATAGTTAAAACACATTAAATTTGGAAACTAATTTCTTCATATATAAATATAAATTATATATTTATATATATATGTGTATATATATAATTATATATAATAATGTGTATACGTGTGTGTGTGTTTTGTTTGCGTCTGTGATTACACATGTGCACAGCATGCAATCATAATAACGAAACTTGTTCTGATGTAGAATTTTAAAATATACGTGCTCACGGAAGTAAAAAAAAAAAAAAAAAAAAAAAAACACGGTCATGAACATGCTCCTTCGATGATAATTTTCCGTCGCCTGTTGTTTCACGTATACATTACATATATACATGTGCCGAGGGGTATACATGTGTCCAGTCACTCCAACAATTTTTAAATCCAAACACCTGTTACCGTGGAACCGGTGTGAGCAGGCTGTTCCCGACGTAAAACCCGGGCCGGAAGAGGCAAGGAAGATGTAAGGGTCCTCCAAAGGATAGGAAATTGGAAGATTTAGGAACACGGAAGAGGGGATGAATTCCAAATCTCGGACATTCAAATGACCTGTATTTATTCCAGGGCCGGGAGAGGCTAGGAAGATGTAATGGGCTGAAACTCGCACTTTCCCTCTAAAAGATAGGAAATTGGAAGATTTAGGAACACGGGAGAGGGGGATGAATTCCATATCTCGGACATTCAAATGACCTGTATTTATTCCAGGGCCGGGGGAGGCTAGAAAGATGTAAGGCGCTAAAACTCACACTTTCCCTCTAAAGGGTAGGGAAGTGTAAGATTCAGGAACACGGAAGAGGGGGATGAATTCCAAATCTCGGACATTCAAATGACCTGTATTTATTTCAAATGACCTGTACTTATTCCAGGGCCGGAAGAGGCTAGAAAAATGTAAGGGCTAAATGATACTCTTTCTCTTCAAAGGATGGAATGGTATAATAATCAGGAACACGGAAGAAGGAAATGAGTACCAAATATCGCAGCTCATGCACTAAAAATCAAATAAAAGCAACTCGTTCATTTTACTTACATACTTAACGAAAGATTAAAAAAATGAAATTTTTAAACCTAATATGTCGCTTTTATTCTCAGATGTTAATCATTCTGTCTTTACAGACGACTAGGACAATCACTTATTATTTACTAACTCGAAAATAAACAAGTAAAAAATGCTCCGAAGTTTCATCGGCACACTCGAGTTTTCTGTACAGCCGCTACAGCGTATAACCAAGGCCACCGAAAATAGATCTATCTTTTGGTGGTCTCGGTATAATGCTGTATGAACCGCGGCCCATGAAACTTTAACCATGGACTGTTGGTGGCCTGTCGTATATCGTTGCCAGAAGCACGATTATCGCTAACTTTAACCGTAAATAAAATAAAAAAAAAAACTACTGAGGCTAGAGGGCTGCAATTTGTTATGTTTGATGACTGGAGGGTGGATGATCAACATACCAATTTGCAGCCCTCTAGCCTCAGTAGTTTTTAAGATCTGAGGACGGACAGAAAAAGTGCCGACGGACAGACAAAGCCGACACAATAGTTTTCTTTTACAGAAACACTGGTAAAAGTCGGGAATTAAACGCATGTGTTTTCAAAAGGAGAGAGAAATGAAAGTGTGAGCTTGTAGTCCACAGTGGCATTGACACTTTTGAAAACACTTGTACACACATGTCAAGATACTGATCACGAAAAGGAGCCTACCTACACTAGTATGCTTTCCTAAAAATAGCGTGTGTTACAGAAAGGCATAAAAAAAAGTATGCATTAGTTTTACCAGACCACTGAGCTGATTAACAGCTTTCCTGGGGCTGGCCCGAAGGATTAGACTTATTTCACGTGGCTGAGAACCGATTGGTTACTTAGCAACGGGACCTACAGCTTATTGTGGAATCCGAACCACATTATAACGAGAAATGAATTTCTGTCACCAGAAATAAATTCCTCTAATTCTTCATTGGCCGGCCGGAGACTCGAACTCGCAGAAAGGCATAAATGTTCTCGTCTGTCACCCCGTATGGGGGTAGCGCCGTCAGTGCACCTCAGGCAGTGCGCTGTAGGCATTACTTAAGGTTCTTTGCAGCGTCCCTTCGGCCCCTAGTTGCAACCCCTTTCGTTCCTTTTACTGTACCTCCATTCATATTCTCTTTCATCCATCTTACTTTCCTCAACTCTCTCCTAACAATTGATTCGTAGTGCAACTGCTTTGAGGTTTTCCTCCTGTTGCACCTTTCAAACCTTTTACTGTCAGTTTCCGTTTCAGCTCTGAATGACCTCATAGGTCCCAGTGCTTGGCCTTTGGCCTAAATTCTATATTCTATTCTGTTCTTATCTCTCTGAATATACGGTGTAATACCGATATATTTAATTAACTGATTTGTCAGTTTTTCTGAATATAGTGTTTGATGTAGTGGCGTGCATGTGTTTATCTGAGGCCTTACTTTTGTAAATATTATCTGTAATGCGGAACAAATAAACGTGCGTTTTACTGTAGATTTTCCTTATATATTTTTTTAGCAATAGTTTATTTACCACTTACGAG
>NC_089761.1:29928143-29975643 GCF_040412425.1 Macrobrachium rosenbergii | reverse complement strand
TTAGCTGACGGTAAATATCCACAGCCGATATCACTATCCCAAATCTGATTGGCGGAAACTCATCCTCAGCACCTCACCATTGGTTAGAAAAGTTAATTAGCCTATATCTTAGTTTAACCAGACCACTGAGCTGGTTAACAGCTCTCCTAGGGCTGGCCAGAACGATTAGATTTATTTTACGTGGCTAAGAACCAACGGAACCTAAAGCTTATCGTGGAATCCGAACCACATTATGATGAGAAATGAATTTCTATCACCAGCAATAAATTCCTCTAATTCTTCATTGGCCGGTCGGAGAGTCGAACGCTGGGCGATTGGTTAGACATTTCCCGCCAGCTCCGAAGAGCAGTCTGTAGACGCAGCACTTCTTCGCAGACGACTCTTCTGCCACTTTTATCCTTGCGTGTCTCTCTCGAAGGTGATGCATACAAATATACATTTTGTATGTTTTAAGGTGTCGTGTCTCTAACCCGAAACGTTCCTTTCACGATTTTATTGTCCGATGAACCCGGTGAGTTTATGGCGGTGCGTGACGTGACTTCAAAACCGCAGCAAGGAGCTTTTCAGCATTAATGAATTCACGTAATGGTGATGTCTTACTTAGCGGCGGAGTGTTTGTGATTCTCTGTTCTTCGTTTTAGTCGTGAAAGGCTGTGTACACGCACACACACACACGCACACACTCACACTAGTGTGATTTTGTATGCAGTTCAGTTCTCCTCTTCGTTGATGATGCTGGAGTTCTGTGGAAGTGAATTCAATCTGTTAGCTATTTCCTGTTATTTATTATAGGGTATTAAAAGCCTTCGCCATTTGATTTTTTTCTCACGTGTGCGTTGGAGGTGGTTTTTCAGTTATCATTATATAATATATATATATATATATATATATATATATATATATATATATATATATATATGTATATATATATATATATATATTATATATATATATATATATATATATATATATATATATATATATATATATATGTATGTATATATATAATTGATCTGCTTATCTTTGGAAGAAAAATCAACAGAACTCGTGTTAGGTTATAGACTGGAGATGAAATACATAAGACGATGAAACTCATTAAAGTATTTATTAAAGAAAATTTTTCTTAAATTCCTCCTGGGCCTCTGTAGGCTCATAAGGCAGGCGCTGATCTCCTCTTTAAATCATGCAAACGCATAAATGCTGTGCCAGGTAACATGTACGAATCCACTTAATGCTTTGAAACAATTCACGTTTTATATTCCAGACTCGAATGCTGGAACAGTATTCCAAACGAATGTCGTTTCGATTTTTTTATCCAAGGAATTAATTATGAATGTTTGCATCAGTGTGTTTACTTAATATTTTACTGAAATAATTTTTTTTTAAGTTTAAGAATGGGAGATGAACAAGTAGAGAGAGAGAGAGAGAGAGAGAGAGAGAGAGAGAGAGAGAGAGAGAATGCTGGAGGAGCTCATTTTGAGTGAATGTATGTACCGTAATATCAACGCCTTTAACAAGAACGTACGTAATATCAGTACAGGTAATAGGACAGTGTTATTGCTCCTCAAGCAAAGGTGATTGCCAAGGACGCGAATGAAAGGTGGAAACGGAGGCATTTCAGTTTTCTGTAAAGGAAAACTATTGTGCAGGCTTTGTCTGTCCGTCCGCCCTCAGATCTTAAAAACTACTGATGCTAGAGGGCTACAAATTGGTATATTGATCATCCACCCTTCAGTCATCAAACATACCAAATTGCAGCCCTCTAGCCTCAGTGGTTTTTATTTTATTTAAGGTTAAAGTTAGTTATAATCGTACTTCTGGCAGCACTAAAGGTACCAACAACGTAGCCCACCACCGGACGGTGGCTGAGTTTCATGGGCCGCTGCTAAGAATTTTATGGGCCGTGGCTGAGGCATTTTTTACTTGTTTTCATTTGTTTCTTGACATAGGAGAAGACGAAATGAATTTGTAAAAAATTTAAACAATCCCTTAAGAATGATTGGAAATGAGTATTTTTGCAAACTGACTTAAATTTTAAGTGTCAAAATGTGTGAAAAAGTTTTTTGTACAACATAATTACGGGACGAACATAGCCAGCGCGGCCGTTAACTAAGATTTACAGAGCTCAATCGTGACTGTGTGTATTTTAATAAATCTGTCAATCATTTTTCTCGTCTAGATTCGACTTGATTTTTGTATCATTATTATCAGTTCTTAGGTGGAAATAAAATGTGAGTTACGGACGGAATGAAAAAATTTTAATATTCAGAACGTACATACATACATATGTATATATATATATATATATATATATATATATATATATATATATATATATATATATATATATATATATATATATATGTATATTTATATATATATATATATATATATACACATATATATGTATATGTATAAATATATGAATATATATATATGTATGTATGTATGTGTTCATACGTATATTGTTATGGTCACACCAATCGAGAGAGAGAGAGAGAGAGAGAGAGAGAGAGAGAGAGAGAGAGAGAGAGAGAGAGAGCTTACATAACTTATTTCACGGCTAAGGCCTTACTGTCTGGTTTTAATGTTGAAGGATAGGCATTGATTTCGTCCGCAGGAATGAATTCATCTTCCGCGCCATTTATCTTTCAAGTATTTTTGTGTGTCCACGAAGGCCAGATCCATTATGCAGGTGAGGTCGTCTGTGATCTCCTCCGTGTGTCCGAGTGTATTTGTTAATTGGCTGGTGGCAGCGGCTGATGGAAATGAAATATATATGTAGCTCTTCTGACATAAACATATGCGTGTAAAATTCATGTCCGCCTCGCTCTCAGCGCTCAGTCATTTGCATAAATTAATACACTTAACGCGAATGTGTTTACTTGTAAAGAGTTAATTTATGCTCCGGCTGATTTTCACGGAAAGAATTTTTGTAAGTTTTTGTTTACGTTTTCTTGAAACCAGGGTTCAAGGAGTAATATTAAAAACATATTATTTCATTAATTTAGAAACAGAATATGATGCCCAAAAGACGAGCTGTTTTTAATGTTTGCAATTTAGCTTCCTTTTTGCCATATTCAGTATGACCTATTTGCTCAAAAGCCTTTGGTTATCAGATTTAATACGGGGTAGTTCAGTCAGTTCTACGCGTAAAAAAAATTTTGTGAGTGGCTTGCAAACGCTGATTTTTGGGAGGCTCAGATAAGTAACCCCCTTTCGTTTTTTCTCCAGCACGAGTCCGATTGTCCTTAGTAATATGATTCCTACGTCAAGGTTCCTAAAACAAAAAATTGTATAACTTATTATCTGATGGTGCTCTGGAAATGTTATTTCAAAAACCAATAAGACGTAGACCTAGGAGTGATAGATTTTTTTTTTTTAGGTAATCGTGGTGAATCAGAGATAAGTTCATCCTGACTTGTCCAGTGTACCTCTGGTTGCAGTGTTGCCTAAAATTTATGGGTTCTGACTCTCTAGCCCACTTGTGTCAGTGATTGATGAGACCGGAGGGTTCTAAGAGCACCTCAAAAATTTTCAGTTTCTCTATTTTGCGGTAAAGTGTCTTGGTTGCCAAGTAATGGCCTTGAGAATAACGTGTCAACTTGCAGGAGACTGAGTTTATAAATATTTATTTTATAAGGTAGTGTGTGTAACCAGTAGCACGGAAACTCAGGTTTTGGCAGGGTATTGTAGGGTACAGCTGAAACCTTATATCTTGTTGGCATGAGGAATATTGACGCGAGTTAGGGTTTTAGTCCCGTGCTTGGGATGTTTATTAGCAGAATAAGTTTTTGTCAACCTGCAGGAAAAAACAGAATTGTGAGCCGGATTAACAGTGCATCGCTACTCATGAGAGTCAGTAAGTGCATTAATAAATGTACTGCTCTGATTAAATTCTTGGATATGGTATTACTAAACACAGTTTGTTTTTGCTTTTTTTGTGAAATGTGGATTAGACATGTGATGAAAATCTTCGTGACGTATTACACTGAAGTCGGGTCTTCTTTCATCGAGAGTGAAAAGCATTGATCTCTTTACATTTGCTTTTCCTAGCTCTGGTAACCTCCCTCCTCCTCCTCCTCCTCCTAATGCATTGATCTCTTTACATCTGCTTTTCCTAGCTCTTGTAACCTCCCTCCTCCCCCTCCTCCTCCTCCTCCTCCTCCTCCTCCTCCTCCTCCTCCTCCTCCTCCTCATCTGTCATAGTCACCTGCTCATTTCCATTCCTCCGTATCCATCAGGCCTGGGCTAGTTATAGACACTATATTATCTTTCCCACGGGACTCTGCATTAAATATGATGTACAACGAGATTAATTCTTTGTGCTAAGAATGACTGATAGATGATGGTATGGTGCATTCAAGCTTATTGTTGATTATAGTGTAGCATATTTAAGCTGATTCAAGGTTACTGTATGGTACATTCAAGTTTATTCTGAACCACAGATCAAATACAGTAAATTTGGATCCAGGATCTTGTCCACAGAGAGAGAGAGAGAGAGAGAGAGAGAGAGAGAGAGAGAGAGAGAGAGAGAGAGAGAGAGAGGAGAAAAGATTTAGATCTCACAACATACTGTTTTAAGGTGGCAAACAAGGCTCCGAAGTTATAATGGTCACTTTCCAGCAAAGAAGACCAATACCGAACGGGATATCTAAGAATTCCAGCGAACTTAAACCTAACCCGCTTCGACTCGGCGTAGCAGAGTGCATGAGAGAGCGAGAGAGCGCCCCCCTGCCCCGCGGTCCCATCCGTATTTGTTAAATCAGAACCGTACATCTAACCGAGATTTAGGCGGATTTAAGTCGAATTAAATCGTCTCAGAGTCGACTTCATCCGCGGACTTTGAAAAGCTTAAAAATACATTAGCGTAATTCCGTTGTGATTTATAAATTTCGTGCTTAGATTTGGATAGAAATGGAGTCCATCAGTCTGCCAGACGGTCTCTCTCTCTCTCTCTCTCTCTCTCTCTCTCTCTCTCTCTCTCTCTCTCTCTCTCTCTCTCTCTCCGGGGGCATAGTCAGCTTGGGATTACAATATCAGAATTTAGCCTGACACTGATAAAGACCTCTAGCGGACGTAAGTGATTTACGCATCAAAGAAACTGAAGGGTTGACATCGATATATATATATATATATATATATATATATATATATATATATATATATATATATATATATATATATATATATATATATATATATATATATATATATATATATATATATATATATATATATGCTGTTTAGGCATATTTTCTCTCCATGCAGTTTCTGTTGAAGTCATTGGCATAATTGTTCGCAGATACTATCTTCTTATCAAGATTTTGAATCAGTCTATATTTCTTTTTCTCTTCCGGCAAGCTTCTCAGGAATAAGGAAAAGTTATTCAAGATTCTTTCCATTTACTTTTTCTTCTTACCACCTTTCGGCGGCGTCATCAGGACTGGATTACAAATTGACATACATACAAGGATTTTATTACTGCATGCTGACGTTTGCATTTCAAACATGACGTTATTGTGTGCTGAAGTTTTGTTGGTCGACGGGTCTCATTCTCTCGTGGCGGTCTGGGCGGCAGCATGGGCATTCCCGGTGCTCCGTAGGACGCGTCTTGTGCCGCGGCTTGCAGCAAAGGGCGTGGGCAAGGGCGTGATTCCCGTCTCTGGCCGATAGTCTTGAATTGCTCCGTTGTCGGTAGTCGTGTCCAGGGGTGTTCTGTCACTCGTGTCTCCCTTTGGATTCTGACGGATGTTCGTGTTCCTCTGTATGTTTAACGCAGGCCGTTGTTGATTTATACTCACACAGCTTTTATTATGAGAAAGAGAGAGAGAGAGAAAGAGAGAGAGAGAGCGTGTGTAGTGTGTGTCTGTGTGTGCATTTCATTTATTTCATCATGTCATAGGCGTTGACGTGGATACAGCTCACGTTACAGTCTATCTTAAGTTACAGTCTGCCGAAGCCGCCTGAAACTGAACGGTCTTCATTCAGAATAAAGATCACGTAAACTCGTTTCGATTTTGATCTAAATTTACCCTGTTTTTCGTTCAGTTGATCGAACCATTCTCAAAGGAATTTAAACGTAAATTCCCATATGTTACGTTTTCAGCGTTCATTAGATAATAATAATTCAACGATTTAGGTACGTCATTTATAAACTTGGATTTCATATTGAGACATATCAAACGACAAAGAAAATTTGTCCATTGTTGTATAACTCAACAGTTGGTATAAAAATGAAAAAATGATTATGTTGTTTTAAAATTGAACTGTTTTCATAGAATTATAAAGGATTAATGCTATGTTTTGTTACTAATTTCTCAGTAAGGCCGGTAAGTGCTAAGATATTGTTAACACTAATAAATCCTTTAAATATTCTTGATACATAGAAAAAATTTATGATTACGACATTTGTTGCATGGAAACAAAGATGATTTCGAGGCCATTCTGCTCGGTAAAAGATCTTGAGTATTTCAGAAATACAGTATTCACAAAGAGTAAAAGTTAAGTAGGTATACGGACATACTTATATGACTTTGAGCACACGTCCACAAACGCACGTATGTATGTATGTATGTATGTATGTATGTATGTATGTATGTATGTAAATAAAGGTAAATGCCATGCCTTTATTTATATATTTATCACGTTCCATATTTTCGTGACTCAGTTATACATGTATGTATGTGTGTGTGTATGTTAACGTGTGTATTTTAGTGTTGAGTTATAAAATGTTACCAAAAAAAGGAGTTTCTTGGTATATATCATTGGTATTTATTGAGTTGCATTGGGGAGTGATTGGTGGAAATTTCACATTTTTCACAGAAGACTCGATGAAATGAAGTACCGACAACAGACTTCCAAGTATTCGGCAACATTTCTGAGAAACTGTAGAGTAGCATGACTACAGGCAATATCGGCTTTCCTTTGAATGGTATAAATTGCTGATTTGCCTCAATGTTTGACCTCGTTGGTACCCTGCAATCCGTTGCTTAGATTTTTGTCTGAGGAATCCTCACGATATTGAATTCTTCATTTTTATTAGCTTGAAGTCTTTTCTGGTAAGACAAAAATTGCCTTTCATTTCGACAACTCTGTTGCAAGGTTTTGTATCTGAATTTTCTGTTTTTTTTTTTTTAAACTTGAAATTGTTATAATACTTTTTGCAATTCTTTTCATTACTGGGTTTTTCTTGTATTCCTGGAAGGCTCAGAAGTTTGTCCCTGAATTGGCATCGTCTGTTTTCTTGTTTTAATGCCATTATGAAATATGATATACATATATATATATATATATATATATATATATATATATATATATATATATATATATATGCGTTTGTGTGTGTATGTATATATACATAAGGTATTGGGTATGTTAGATATCTTAATTAACTTCGGTTTTACCACTGAGGCTGTCTTTTATGAACCATTTAAATTTCCTTTTCTAAAAGTGTATAATTGTGACTGTAATTTGACCGTATCCCATCGTCCTCCATACTGAAAGGAATTAGCTAAATGACGCCTAAGTAAAAAGGATATTATACACCTTCTTCGGGCCACAGCGCTTTTAAATTTTCGATATCGGTAGATTTCATGCATAAAAATTTTATTGATAATTTCTAAAGTCATGTAATGTCTTATTCATTTAAAACATTTTTTTAAGAATTCTGAAGTCATGTAATGCCTTATTAATTAAAGAATTTTTTGATGAATTCTGAAGTCGTGACATGCCTTATTCATTAAAAAAAATTATGAATTCCGATGTCATGTAATGTCTTATTTATTAGAGAATTTTTTTTTAGGAATTCCGAAGTCATGTAATATCTTATTTATTGGAGAACTTTTTTTTAGGAATTCCGAAGTCATGTAATGGCTTAGTCATTTGTGCATTTTGTAGATGAATTCATAAGTCATTAGTGAAGTTTAGTGATGAATTCGGAAGTCATGTAAAATCTTATTCATTAGTGAATTTTTTTATGAATTCTTTAGTCATGTAATGTCATATCTCCCTATAATCTTAGGGCTGAATGAGCATGGCAAAATTATTCGCTTTATCTCCTTGACAAAGAAAGCCGAGAGATTTTGGAAGTTTCCAAAATAACTTTTGTAGATAATCCTGTGATATTCTAGCTTGAAATGATTAACCAAATTTCCTGGGTAGAATTTTTGTACCAAATATATTCTGACGCACTCCCAGATGTTTTCATAACGTACTATTTTTTTTATGGCTGTATTTATTCTATGATTCTCGCTGTCCATTTGTTATTGTTACGCCACTTCCAGTACATAATTAACCCCGGTCATTATAATGCTCTTGTTACGTTTAGCTGTTATTTCAGCCCTTCAGTGCCGCGGTAAATTTTCCGTATTGCCCTGTTGTCAGATCTTATTGCGACCGCTGCTGTTTTGTGGAAGTAATTCCATCTGGGTTGATGGTGTTCGTCATCACTTTGACTTTTATTACTTTTTATTACCCTCGACGGTGCATCACGCATTTGTTTTCTCGTCGATACGTAATGTTTATGCTCAAGGTTTTTTGTGGGGGGCGGGGGAATGTCGTTTTTTGTTGCTGTTCTCCGGAAGAAGATTAATTTTTGAAAATTGATAGTTGGTGGAATGATTTTAGTGATCCAGATCCTTATCCAACTAATATATATATATATATATATATATATATATATATATATATATATATATATATATATATATATATATATATATATATATATATATATATATATATATATATATGTATGTATGTATGTATGTATGTATGTATAAATATTAGTATATATATACGTATATAAATTTCTGACACACATCAGGATCGAACCCAGGTCTTTCAAATGAAAGGCAAGGCCGCTGACAACCAGGCCACACAAGTCATTTATTTCTGTTCCACACGTGATTGTGTGTTGATTATTTCTATTTCTCTCTCTCTCTCTCTCTCTCTCTCTCTCTCTCTCTCTCTCTCTCTCTCTCTCTCTCTCTCTCTCTCTCTCTCTCTATATATATATATATATATATATATATATATATATATATATATATATATATATATATACACACACACGCATATATAGATATATATATATACATATATGTATCTATGTATTGTGTGTGTATGTGTAATTGTAATAACCGCAATGACCTCTTAACTTCTCGAATTCATCACGCTTTTTGGATACGCTTGTCCCTACAAAGCATTAAATCCCAGTGCAAGAATATGAAGTAATTCTGATTTCCGCAACAGAACGAAGACGTTTGTTTCGAATCCTGGCTACGGACTTCAGAATTGCTTCATATTCCTTCCATCTGGATCTAAGGCTTTGTAGCGTATCCAAAAAGTGTGGTATTACAGTAGGAGTACATATAAACACTTCTGGTAATAAGTGACCAGCAGGTTTTACATATACATGCATATGTATATACCCATATATATTAGTTATATACATATATATACACATGTACATACCTGTATATATGTAATTATGTATGTATATATATATATATATATATATATATATATATATATATATATATATATATATATATATATATATATATGTATGTATGTATGTGTGCATATATCTAATTATATATATTATATATGATGATTATATATAATCATACATATACATACATGCATGTATATATGTGTGTATTTATGTATATATACACACACACACACACACATATATATATATATATATATATATATATATATATATATATATATATATATATATACAGCTAGTCGTTCGATTTGTGAAGATAATAGTAATAGTCTGCCTCTGGCAAGAATCATTCAGCTAGCTCCCGTTGACCTGGGCCATAATAAGGAATACTAGAAGAAGAGAAGTTGTTTCTCTTTGAGATATACGTTTAGATGAATCTTAATTGAGGTCTGCTAGCCATTCTTAAAGCTCATTTGCCTTACATCCCTGTGGAATTGGCCTGTTTATATTCATTTTTTTTATAATCACGCGTAATCGAACAAAATAATAATATTATTATTGGAACAGAATCAACAGTAGTAGTAGTAGTAGTAGTAGTAGTAGTAGTAGTAGTAGTAGTGGTGGTGATGGTGGCTGCTATACTATTGCAGTCGCATACCTTTTGTTCTATGGTATGATACTGAGTGATGATTGTCCACATTATGTCTTGTTGTTGTCCTTTAATTTTAGCCATTACCTCTCTCTCTCTCTCTCTCTCTCTCTCTCTCTCTCTCTCTCTCTCTCTCTCTCTCTCTCTCTCTCTCTTCTCATGGACAACCGCCCTCACAGAGATTCTCTCTCTCTCTCTCTCTCTCTCTCTCTCTCTCTCTGTCATGGACATCCACCCTCTCAGAGATTCTCTCTCTCTCTCTCTCTCTCTCTCTCTCTCTCTCTCTCTCTGTCATGGACATCCACCCTCTCAGAGATTCTCTCTCTCTCTCTCTCTCTCTCTCTCTCTCTCTTTTGAGCTCTCATGGAAACCCGCCCTCACAGAGAGAGAGAGAGAGAGAGAGAGAGAGAGAGAGAGAGAGAGAGAGAGAGAGAGATTCCGGCTGCTGCTAGCTGCGGCTTGAAAACACGTGTAGAATACGGGACGAGACAAGAGACAAAAAAAAAAAAAAAAAAAATAGAGGCTTATAATGCCATACGCGAGGCCAATGTGTGTCTCCGGCAACCCAATATGATATATATAACTACACGGCTTTGCCATTAAGTTCCGACTGGGTCGGAAAACCGCACCGCAGCGGCGGCGGCGACGCTTTTCATCGAAGGACGCCCGTCGGCGAGAGAGAGAGAGAGAGAGAGAGAGAGAGAGAGAGAGAGAGAGAAAAGTGGTAGTGCCCTGGTAGTGTCCTGGTAGTGCCCTTCGATCTCTTCTGCCCCGCGACACAGCCACATCTGATTACGCCTCTAATTACGGCCACGGGATACGGTTACATCCTTCCTTACTCCTCCTCCTCCTCCTCCTCCTCCTCCTCCTCCTCCTGCGCGAGAAATTGCCGAGATTTTAGTGAGTGTAATCCATCGTAGTCTTCTTATTATAAAGAGGACGTCAATGGCTATTTCGTATTGAGATATGGTAACCTTTTAACCTCTCTCTCTCTCTCTCTCTCTCTCTCTCTCTCTCTCTCTCTCTCTCTGGTAGTGATTTGGTATCGTCTTCACACCACAGGGTTTGCGATGACCTGATATTTGAGGCTAGACATTATTCTTGTTGTGAGATACATAGGTGTAATTGTTGTTTTACCTGTTGAATCTGTGCTCTAAAAGGTAGAAGGAGGTTTAACTCGCATTGGGTTATATTCATTATTTGCATGTTTGTGTGTGTGTGTATGTATATATATATATATATATATATATATATATATATATATAATACATACTGTATATATATATATGTGTGTGTGTGTGTGTGTGTACTGTATATAGATAAAGGAAATACCACAAGAAAGTGAAACAACAGAGTGGTGCTAGGCCTTTCGACTTACTGTCCTTTTCTAGGTAAAGGACCGTAAGTCGAAAGGCCTAGCACCACTCCGTTGTTTCACTTTCCTTCGCGACATTTGCCTTTATATCTATATATTCATCACGTTCCATATTTTCGTCATTCAGTTATACGTATATATATATATATATGTGTATCATACATTCACGCATACACACATATGTATGTATGTATGTATGTATGTATGTATGAATGTCTGTATGACTCGATAAACCAATGCGCTAGCATCTTCATTGTATATGGGCTTGAAGCCCATTGTAGGATAGTTTCTTGATACATTTTGAAGTTCATGGTTTGCAGTTGAAAATTTATCCATTATATTTCATTAATCTTTCTGAAATCCAATTTTCTAGAAACCTGTCTTCAAAGAAAAAAAGTCAGAAGTCATTTCTCGATTTAATCTACTGACGGAGAGGTTGTAAAAGAAACAGCTGTGGATAATATTACAATACATTTTAAACACTCGCGCATTGCCTGTTGTCTTGCCTGGTTATCATAAAGGTCCTTGGGTATAATGGTACTTTATTTTGTTACGCCATTACCGCCTTCGTTAATTTCGTAAAACCTTTTACGAGATAACTAAAATCCACGATCGGTTTTCTCTGTGTATTTCATCGCAGGCGAAACGAAATTTAATTTCTCTTTACCTACCACGCACACTCAGGACATGCCACCTTTCTGTGATGCCTTTGCTGTGGCCTCCAGTCCTCAGCAATCATGTTTTCTTCCCTCACTGCTTATTCTGTCGAAAGGAGGGATGGATCAGTAATAATTGAAGAAGAAGAAGAGGAAGAAGAAGAAGAAGAAGAAGAAGAAGAAGAAGAAGAAGAAGAAGAAGAAGAAGAAGAAATTCAAAGTGGGGCGGGGCATTTCTGTGAGGTCATGAGTAAGAGGTGTAAGGGGATAAATTGATTGATAAACCAGAAGCAAAAGAGGACATAATTGCAACTAATGGATAATTTCACGGATTTTGAATGACTGAAATACCAGAAGCTGAAGGAGGTATGAATGCAGCTAATGGATGAATTCACGGATTTTGAATGAATGACATACCAGAAGCTGAAGGAGGTATGAATGCAACTAATGGATGAATTCACGGATTTTGAATGACTGATATACCAGAAGCTGAAGGAGGTACAACCAGTGGATGAATTCAGGGTTTTTGAATGATTGATAAACCAGAAGCTAAAGAGGACACGAATGCAACCAATGGATGAATTCACCGTTTTTGAATAATTGATATACCAGAAGCTGAAGTAGGTATGAATGTAACTAGTGGATGAATTCACGGTTTTAGCATGATTGATAGACCAGAAGCTAAAGAGGACATGAATGCAACTAATGGATGCATTCACGGTTTTTGAATGTTTGATATACCAGAAGCTGAAGTAGATATGAATGCAACTAATGGATGAATTCACGGTTTTTGCATGATTGATATACCAGAAGCTGAAGGAGGTATGAACACAACTAATGGATGAATTCACGGTTGTTGAATGATTGACATACCAGAAGCTGATGGAGGAATGAATGCAACCAATGGATGAATTCACGGTTTTTGAATGACTGATATACCAGAAGCTGAAGGAGGTATGAATGCAACCAATGGATGAATTCACGGTTTTTGAGGTGGAATCTGTAATAAAGGAAATCAGGAGAGAGAGAGAGAGCGTCAGGCTTTGATGGAATCACTGCAGAAGTGATTTTAGTTGAAATTAAGATACCACCTCCTTTACTGAGCCTTCCCATATCCAATCATTATTTGGAACAATTACCTTGTTCTGAAGTATATTTTTCTGTTCTTCAATTCTCAAGCGTCTGCAGTTATTATCATAAAGTGTAGTTTTCTTCGTAGTGTTGTTCCTTCCCGGTCGCAAATTCCTGAGTGTATGTTAATATTGCACCAGGCCCGGTTTTTTTTTTTTTTTTTTTTTTTGCCCTTAGGTTGGGTTAGGTTAGGTTAGGTAGGTTAGGTTGGGTTAGGTTAGGTTAGGTTGGGTTAGGTTAGGTTAGGGTAGAGTAGAAGTATCGGAGTAATTTGGGTGTGGGAAACATAATGAGATTATTTTCAAGAAAATTCTGTGGTTAGTTTTTAAGATGTGGCGTCCCGCTTTTTTCAGGGAAAGGTCCCGGCACTCGGATACACCTCGGGAAAATGCTTCCCGGTCAATCAAATTCAGGATATTTCAGAATCTCTGTATGCGTTTTCTCGGTCGTATCCCATGCAGGCACCTGGAGATTTCAACATTCCCGTGAAATGATATTTTTTAAGTTATTTCAACGCATCACCAAACACCATCAAAGTTTGTGTATTAAAAGACAGGAATGGCGTGGAGATTGAAGGCTGTATTATTATTATTTTTTTATTTATTTTTTTTTTCTTGGTCTATCACAGTCATCCTATTCGACTGGGTGGTTTTTATAGTGTGGGGTTCCGGGTTGCATCCTGCCTCCTTAGGAGTCCATCACTTTTCTCACTATGTGCGCTGTTTCTAGTAGCACACTTTTCTGCATGAGTCCTGGAGCTACTTCTATTATTATTATTATTAGCATCTATTATTATTATTATTAGTCTGTATGTACTATATATATATATATATATATATATATATATATATATATATATATATATATATATATATATATATATATATTATATATATATATATATATATATATATATATATATATATATATATATATATATATATATATATATATATATATATGTTTAGGCAGAATAGATAGTTCCTCGTTGGAGGAGTCGGTGGAGTTGTCGGCTAGCATTCTGCTAGGCCCGAGTTCGAGTCTCCGGCCAGCCAATGAAGAATTAGTGGAATTTATTTCTGGTGATAGAAATTCATTTCTCAGTATAATGTGGTTCCGGATTCCACAATAAGCTGTAGGTCCCGTTGCCAGGTAACCAACTGGTTCTTAGCCACGTAAAATAAGTCTAATCCTTCGGGCCAGCCCTAGGAGAGCTGTTAATCAGCTCAGTGGTCTGGTTAAACTACGGTATACTTAACTTAGGCAGAACAGATACACCTGCTTCTGCTATGAATCCAATTCCCACGTATTGTGCAACACACTTACTTTTACTCGAACGTTCTTCTGTTCTTAGAAAACAAACTACTGAGTGGCATCACACCCAGAGTATTTACAAATTAAACCGTTTAGCTCTCGAGAAAGACAGAACAGATGTTGGTCAGGGTAACGGCGATGTCTCTACACGCTTATTGTGAAATACGGTAATTAAAAGTGGGGAGAAGGGGAAGGCGGGGTGGGGGGGGATGTAGAATTTCGACATAGCTCCTGATAGCGTATCGTCAGTAACTTCGCCTACACATGTACGAACGAATATAAACATGTCGCTTCTGATGGATGGTTCCCTGGGCGAAGAACGAAGCGTTCTTATCTAGGAGTTTGTTGTTTTTTCTCTTCTTTTGATATTATTATTGTTATGATCTGTGAGATAGATTAGGTATGAGAAAGTACGTAAAGGACGCACAGTGTTCGGTTTTCAGAAAAATAGTGCTCCCGATGTCGTATTGGGAGTCTCTCTCTCTCTCTCTCTCTCTCTCTCTCTCTCTCTCTCTCTCTCTCTCTCTCTTTTGAGGCGAGGTCGTTAACCAGTTGTCTATTGAAACCATAATAAAGTTTCATATATATATATATATATATATATATATATATATATATATATAATATATATATATATATATATATATATATATATATATATATATATATACATTTTATATATAATATATATATATATACATTATATATATAATATATATATATATATATATATATATATTGTAATTGTATCCTTGTATATTTAATGTATGTATTATGCCTGCATGCATGTATGAGTTTTGCGTGCACACACATACATATATTTGTTTATACAACCAAGTACTATACATTATAGCTATACATAAGAATTTTACCTTCACTTAATTTTCATAATAATTTTTCCTTTGCCAAAGAAGAACGTTGCAGTTGAAAACATGTTCCCAATTTGGGGGTGAATCGTGCAGCGGATAATGTATTAAGTAGTTTCAGTGTCCCTCGAAATGATTTCAAATATCGTGCAACAGTTTGTGAGAGAAGGATTGGCACAGCAAAAATAAAAGAAAATAAAAAAATAAAATTCTCAATATGGAGTCGTCTTATGATAGGGAACTTACATTAAATATAATATTACGTCCTTCTTACGATAAGTTGACCTTTTTATTAATTTTCTTTTGTGCGCACACGTTTCACAGAAAATAAATATTCATTTCGACGGGGGGCGTTCCGGCAGAAGTGAAGGTCTGTCAGTAAAAATATATAAAAAAAAAAATATATATCTTCAGTCTGGGGTCGTCTTATGGTAGGGAGCTTATGTAAACTATAGTATTTCTTCGTTTTCACAATAAAGCTGAGGATTTTTTTTTTTTTTTGAGCGTAGAGGTTTCAAAGAAAATAAATATCCATTTCACGACGGGGGTGGGCGCTGGGTTGTGGTGGGGGGAGGGGGAAATGGGAGATTTCGACCAGAAGTGAATGTCTGTCTGAAACGAATGGAGAAAAATTCAGAGGGGAGGGAAGGGGTGGGGAGGCAGAAGGTGTGGGGGATATACAGATAGGGGGTGGGAGGGCAGGGGGAGAGAGGGAGGGGTAGGGGGAAGGAGAGCTTCTGGTTCCTCGTATTTTGTGCCCATGATCGCTACTTCACCTTCTTGGAATCACCCTTCGTTCGGTTGGGAAGTCACGAAGTCATCATTCAAGGCCTTGCTGGAGAGAGATAGATACGTCATTATGGCTGGGTAGAAGGGTGAGGGGAAGGGGTGATTCTCTCTCTCTCTCTCTCTCTCTCTCTCTCTCTCTCTCTCGTACACTTGCACGCACGTATGTCTAGCACATTCATTCTGTCTTGGGGTTATCAGTTACACATGCTTACCAACACACATACACACACACACACACACACACACATATATATATATATATATATATATATATTTATATATTATATGTATATTATATATATGTATATATATATATTTATATATATATATGTATTATATATATGTTTATTATATATATTTATATATATATATATATACATGTTATATATATATTATACATATATATATATATATATATATATATATATATATATATATATATATTATATATATATATATATGTATTATATTTATATATATACATGTATTATATATATTATACATACGTGTATATATGTATATATATATATATATATATATATATACACGGTATATATAGTAATTTATAGTTCTATATAAGGTTACATCTTTTCAGTACGCATATCTTTTCTAGACCTTGGCAATGTCAGACTTCACTTACTGATCTCCAGTCTTTTTCTCTCGTTCGTAATGATCTAATAAAATCCAAGGCAGTCTTTTCTTTACGTCTTAAAATAAGCCCACATGTAATCTCCATAAACTTGAAGAATGTTTCGTCAGTTCGATCAGTGGGAGGCTTTAAATTCATGCGGTGAATTTCTTCCCGTTCTTTTGTATGGAAGTCTTCTCTGAAAGTGCCCAAAAAAAGGGTGAATTTGACGCTGAATTAAAATCTGTTGTTATAAGACGTGAATGTATTTCCGTTCTTCCAGCTGGAAGTCTTCAGTGATATTACGTGTAAAGAAAAAAAAAATTCGACTCTGAACATCAGTTTAAAAAAACAATGAAAAAAAATTTCGACGCTGAATGTCAGTGATATTACGTTTTAAAAAAGTGAAGAAAAATTTCGACGCTGAATATCAGTGATATTACGTTAAAAAAAAAAAGTGAACAATAATTTCGACACTGAATTTTGGTGATATTACGTTTAAAAAAAAAAGTGAACTAAATCTCTACGCTGAATATCAGTGATATTACGATTTAAAAAAAAATAATTTATAAAATTTCGACGCTGAATATCAGTGATATTACGTTTAAAAAAAGCAAAAAAAAAAACATCGACGCTGAATATCAGTCATATTACGTTTAAAAAAAGTGAAAAAAAATTTCGACGCTGAATATCAGTGATATTACATTTAAAAAGAAAGTAAAAAAAAAATTTCGACGCTGAATTAAAATCTGTTGGCTCTGTTTGTATGTCTCCACTGAAATTAACTCCCCCCCCCACGAAAAAGGGGTGACTTTCGGCACTGAATTCAAATCTATCCAAATCTTAGATCTGGAAGTCTTCAGGGGAAAATTTCCTTAAGAAAAAAAAAAAAAAAGGTGAATATCGACGCCGAATTAAAACTCTCGGCGCGGTTGCAAGAGGTATGACACCTTTTTGCCCCTGTGAGAGAGAGAGAGGTAGGTGTGGCACTGCTCGGGTACTTCCACGGTGGACATCGTCTGCTCTTTTTTTTTTTTTTTTTGTGTCTCTTTGCAAATGACATACCATTAGGCTTCTGGTATTGGGAGGTGCGGTATCTTTATAGTGCCTGTTACCAGTCGGGAACATTTCTTGCGCAGTTCCTTGCTATGCTTCTACTCTGTGATCCGCAGATTATCTCTGGCGTACCTGCTCTGCCTTTCCCACCCTCTCTCTATGTGAGAGAGAGAGAGAGAGAGAGAGAGAGAGAGAGAGAGAGAGAGAGAGAGAGAGGGCTTCTTGGTAGGTTTTAGATATTGGTATAGTATGAAGTTGATGGTCTTTTGTAGAGAGAGAGAGAGAGAGAGAGAGAGAGAGAGAGAGAGAGAGAGAGAGAGAGAAAGCTTCGTGGTTGGTTTTAGGAATTGGTATAGTATGGAGTTGATGGTCTTTTGTAGAGAGAGAGAGAGAGAGAGAGAGAGAGAGAGAGAGAGAGAGAGAGAGAGAGAGAGAGAGAGAGAGGGGGTCTTGGTGGGTTTTAGGTACTGGTATAGGATGGAGCTGATGCTTTATAATAGAGAGAGAGAGAGAGAGAGAGAGAGAGAGAGATCTTTGGTACGTTTTAGATATTGGTATAGTATGGAGTTGATGGTCTTTTGTAGAGAGAGAGAGAGAGAGAGTTTCTTGATAGGTTTTAAGTATTGGTATGGAATGAAGCTGATGCTCTTTTAGAGGGAGAGAGAGAGAGAGAGAGAGAGAGCTTCTTGGTATGTTTTAGGTATTGGTATAGTATGAAAATGATGCTCTTATTGCATGCCATGACCTGTGGTTCTTTAGATGTGATGGTAATTCTTGATTGGCAGTTTATTATTATTATTATTATTGTTATTGTTATTATTATTATTATTATTATTATTATTATTATTATTATTATTATTATTATTATTATTATTATTATTATTATTCATAATGTGCACCTCCTGATGTGGAACATGTCAAAAGCTAAGCGGTCTTCCTAATTCACTATTTTTATTAATTAATTTACTCTATTTTTTTTATTTTATAAATCCACTCTGTAGGAATTAATCTTCAGAGCTTCATTTTGATTATATTCTTACATTTCCAAGCTTCATTTTCCATTAGATTCTTACATTTCCAAGCTTCATTTTCCATTAGATTTTTACATTTCCAAGCCCTATTTTCCATTAGATTCTTACATTTCCAAGCTTCATTTTCCATTAGGTTCTTACATTTCCAAGCTTCATTTTCCTTTAGATTCGTACATTTCCGAGCTTCATTTTCCATTAGATTCTTACATTTCCAAGCTTCATTTTCCTTTAGATTCGTACATTTCCAAGCTTCATTTTCCTTTAGATTCTTACATTTCCAAGCTTCATTTTCCATTAGGTTCTTACATTTCCAAGCTTCATTTTCCTTTAGATTCGTACATATCCAAGCTTCATTTTCCATTAGATTCTTACATTTCCAAGCTTCATTTTCCATTAGGTTCTTACATTTCAAGCTTCATTTCCTTTAGATTCTTACATTTCCAAGCTTCATTTTCCATTAGATTCTTACATTTCCAAGCTTCATTTTCCATTAGGTTCTTACATTTCCAAGCTTCATTTTCCTTTAGATTCTTACATTTCCAAGCTTCATTTTCCAATAGATTCTTACATTTCCAAGCTTCATTTTCCATTAGGTTCTTACATTTCCAAGCTTCATTTTCCTTTAGATTCGTACATTTCCAAGCTTCATTTTCCATTAGATTCTTACATTTCCAAGCTTCATTTTCTTTTAGATTCTTACATTTCCAAGCTTCATTTTCCTTTAGATTCTTACATTTCCAAGCTTCATTTTCCATTAGATTCTTACATTTCCAAGCTTCATTTTCTTATCCCATACCCCACTTGGAGTACATTCCAGATAAGATAACATAAACTAAAAATACATGACAAAACTTTTCATAAGCACAAATGAAGGTTAGCGCGCCTCGCACCGATTTAATTGAAAATGATAAAGAAAGGTTGGCGTGAAGATAACCTTAACGTAAATTCTAAGTCCAAAAGTTTTTTTTTTTACTTCGAAATGAGATTTTCCGGCAGTCGTGCTGAGGACTGTCCATCCCTCGCAAGCTGCGGTCACGAGTGTGACAATTTCACCGGCCGAAGGGGGAATCGGAATCGATCCCTTCGTCCGCTTCGTTTGGGCGATCATCTCTCCATCTCTGCAATTGCATTAGTTCAGGATTAGATCAGCGAGATGACGTAACCATCTCGTCGAATCTAGTCGTCAGTGACGCCAGCGTTGGCATGAACGAGAACCGTGAGGTACTTGGTCGTTGTAGTCACCAGGAAGGGATCGCAAACTTTCTTTGTTGGTTGTTGAAAGCGATATGGTCGTCTTCAGTATAAATGCCATAACGAGCGATATTCTTCTTGCCATCCATTGGCGATGCATTGCATACGAATTATACAATACATTCACAATAATTATTGATTTTTCATTGTGTGTGAAATGTTACCTTTGGCCGTGTTGTTGTGTGAAGTTATACAATCCGTAATCACGTTTTCGTATTGCACGTGAGGAAGCGTTGCTTTCGTTCATGCGTTTGAACATTTGATCTCATAGTTGTAAATTTAACGAGACATTTGGATTGATTCATGATTTCGAATTTTGCGTAGCATTTGTTTTACCGAACGTTCGGTATATATCTTTTTAATCATATATTTTTTTATGGGAGATTCGATCTAGTATTATTCATATTCTTGAACCTTTCAGGACATTTCATCTGTTATATGTTATCTTAAATGTTAAAGAACATTTGGTCTGTTATTTGTTGTTATAAATGTTAGAGAACATTTAATCAATAACTTAGTATTAATAATGAATGTTACAGATCATCTGATCTTCAATTCACTATTTATGAATATTAGTGGACATTGATCTGATATTTATAAATGATAACTTTGCCAGAATGTGATTTGCAGTCCGTGATCGTAATGGTTATAACAAGCTTACAGCGTCCCTAGTGGCTTTATATAACTGTTACGTGACAGTAGATATGTTCTATCACATATTAAATATCAATTGTCCTATGAAACTGTGGTACCTCGCGTGTTAACTCTCTTGTTAAGACGCTTAATAGTCCTTTTATTACGAATGGTAGCTGAATAATGAACAAATACCCACAGATGATCTCTATACAGTAGTATGCTAGCAGTTGTAGAGTCACCTTGCCCCATTTCATCTGTTCGTCCTTTCGAGACAGGTGTCACGCAGGTGTCGCGTCATGTAGGCCCTACAATTTACAACAAACACAGCTCGCGAAGAACTGTGTAATTATGTTTTGCCACAATTCATCGTATGGCTTCATTGTTGTCATTTTCCGTAGAACCGAACTGTACAATGAACATATGTGCCTCCTCCTACGCCTCTGTGCTATGGGTCTGCCGTCCTCGTTATGGTTCATCCTTGTTTGTAGCCTTTGGACACTTGTAGAACTTCTTTCTTAAAGTAATATTTCTGTGTAAATACGGCACCTTAATGAACCTTTTATTCAGTGTAGTAAATAATTTCTTATTACTGAAATGTCTTAAAAACGTTGTTTCGTAATGCGGACTTACTCAGGCTGACCACCAATATTCTTTGTAGTGACCTATCAAAATATATACAAATATACTTTATAGACTTTGTTTTTATCCTGGTATCATCTGTGGTAGTATTCGTTACCAAGTCATGTCGCTAATTTTCATTGTAATTTCACCTTCTGAAAGCCTACATTATTATCAAGACCTTTTTTTGCAGGTTTTTTGTAATGTCAAATTATGCAAAAAAAAAAAAAAATCCCTTACGTCCTAGATTTTGCTCCTACATGTTGAGTAATTTTTCATTTTTCTGTCATCAAAGGGTTTCCTGACACTGCCAAATAGCCTACCTTATAAGACTTCTGGACCTTTTTCGTTTCTCAGACCTCCTATAAGTGTGCCGTACCTCCTAGCGGAAGACATCTTGCCCTTTTCGTTAATTTACATTCTACCTGATTTCCCCCATTCCTATAAGATTAATTTTATTTTTTTTCGATTTTACTTGGGCAGAAACATTTATAAGTCTTCCATGTGTTTTTCTTTTTACTCGTAAAAGTGCCTTCTTTACTTATTTCACCTTCTCTCTCTCTCTCTCTCTCTCTCTCTCTCTCTCTCTCTCTCTCTCTCTCTCTCCCCTGGGCTGTCTGCATCAACCTGTGTTTTTTTTTTTACTCGTAAAAATGCCTTCTCTCTCTCTCTCTCTCTCTCTCTCTCTCTCTCTCTCTCTCTCTCTCTCTCTCTCTCCCTGGGCTGTCTGCATCAACCTTCTCTTAGTGGCATGACTGGTTTTCCTTCCTCTTACCAGTTCTTCTTTGGAGGGGTGGCTAGAGCTCTCAGTTAGCACGCTGTTGGCCAGCGTTCAGTCTCCGTCCGGCCAGTGAAAAATTAGAGGAATTTATTTCTGTGATAGAAATTCATTTCTCGTCATAATGTGTTCGGATTCCACAATAAGCTGTAGGTCCGTTGCTGGGTAACCAATTGGTTCTTAGCCACGTAAAATAAGTCTGATCCTTCGGGCCAGCCCTAGGAGAGCTGTTCATCAGCTCAGTGGTCTGGTAAAACTAAGGTATCCTTTTCCTTCCTCTTGCGCCTGTTTTCTCAGATATTTTTTTCATTATTTTCCATTTTTGAATCTGTTATTTGTTAGTTCATCGTAATATCATTCCTGCATTATTTTATTTTTCAAGAGTTATGATGTGGTTTTTTTATCCTTCAAATATGGTCCTTGTCTTTCTCCACCTTTCAAACCTCTGGCGTTTTTTCCAAGTCCTTACTTTCTTCCCCTACGTGTGGATAATTTCTAGAGAATTTCCAGAACGCCTTTGCCTTCTCAGGTTCTTCACGTTCCTGTCGGATTTTTAGTTTTCTGTAAAAGAAAACTATTGAGGTAACTTTGTCTGTCCGTCCGCACTTTATTCGGTCCGCACTTTTTTCTGTCCGCCCTCAGATCTTAAAAACTACTGAGGCTAGAGGGCTGCAAATTGATATGTTGATCATCCACCCTCCAGTCTTCGAACATGCCAAATTGCAGCCCTCTAGCCTCAGTAGGTTTTATTATATTTATGGTTAAATTTAGCCATAAACGTGCTTTTGGCAACTATATAGGACAGGTCACCACCGGCCTGTGGTTAAAGTTTGGCAACGATATAGGATAGGCCACCACCGGTCCGTGGTTAAAGTTTCGTGGGCAGCGGCTCATACAGCATTATACCGAGACCACCGAAAGATAGATCTACTTTCGGTGGCCTTGATTATACGCTATAGCTGCTGTACAGAAAACTCGATTTGCATTTGTTACTTGTTTCAAGAACATCCCACTCATAGTTTTCTCAGGAACATTTCAACGTCTCTATTTTTTTTTTTTTTCTCACGTGTTCCAGCTTCTTTCCTTACTTGAAATTATCTCCATATTCGTCTTGGTAATCTTCCGTTTTTTTTTTATATATATATTCTGTAAGGGTTTCCTTGGTTTTTCCCCTTCTCTGCTTAGTTTTATTTTGCCTTCAAACTCCAAACTCTTTCTCGTCTGGGTAAACTTTTCCGGTTTTATTTCAGAGGTCTTCCAATTCTTTTTTTTTTTTTTTTTTTTTTTTTGGTGGGTTGGGGGGTGGGGACGCCGTGAAATGTTTTTCTAAATCATTTTTCGTCAAGTCTCCTTTCAGAGTTGTTTTTCGATTTCTTGCGGGCTCTGTGCACCTTTTGCATATATATTTATATATTTACGTTATTTTGAAAAGGGTTTTAGAAAAATTCAGTATTGTTAGTAGCAGTAACTGTAGTAAAAGCAGAAACCTCAGTAGCAGAAACCACAAGAGCAGCGGGAACAATGGTGGTTATAGTAGCAAAATAAGAGAAGTTAAGTATACTGTAATTTAACCAGACCACTGAGCTGATTAACAGCTCTCCTATGGCTGGGCCGAAGGATTAGACTTATTTTACGTGGCTAAGAACCAACTGGTTACCTCGCAACGGGACCTGCAGCTTATTGTGGAATCCGAACCACATTATACCGAGAAATGAATTTCTGTCACCAGAAATAAATTCCTCTAATTCTTCATTGGCCGGCCGGCGACTCGAACTCGGGCCTAGCAGAGTGCTAGCCGACAACTCTACCGACTCGTCCAACGAGGAACTAGCAAAAAAAAAAAACAAGAGAGAGAGAGAGAGAGAGAGAGAGAGAGTTGGTAGTAGTAGTAGTAGTAGTACTAGTAGTAACATTAGTCAGCAGCTGTAGTAAAAGAAGCTTCAATAGTATAAAGCGCAGGAGCTGCAGGAACAATTGTGGTTGTAGTGTGGTAGTAAAAAAAAAAAAAAGAATAGGTAGTAATAGTATTAGGAGTAGTGGTTAATAGCAGAAGTAGTCTCTCGGACGCGTGATTGAGCGAGCGTGCGGCCGAACCGCGCCGCAGGCACCTGCGGCGGTGGTGGCGGCCGCAGACGCAACCCGCAAAACAAAGGGCATCACAAATATCCGGCAGGTAGATATTTTTTCATCCCAAGCAGCAGCAGCAGCATCATCTTCTTCTGGGGGCATCTGCGTGTCGTCACGACACCTGTCATCATTATCATCATCATCACCATCATCACCATCATCACCACCACTACCCACATTATCGCAGGTGTCACTTCGCCTTACTGGGGTGGGTAGGTGTGTATACACACACAAGTTACCCCCTCCCGTCGTCCCCTTAATGACAGGCTGGCCGCCTCTAATAACAACTTCTGAAGATAACTTATGTGACGGTAATTTGAGAATATCATTTTGACAGGGACGATTCTGGACAGAAACGGTTCACGAGTTTCCTTTGTGTTGGCTTTCGTATTCACACGTTGAGATAAATGTATACATGTGCGTACGTCCATTGATACTTTTAAAGAGAGTCTCACTTCTCACACACGCACACAAACACAGATATATATGTGTGTATATATTTATGTTTATATATATATATATATATATATATATATATAAATAAATTTCTGACTCACGTCGGGATCGAACCCAGGTCTCTCAGGTGGAAAGCAAGGGCGTTACCCACTGGGCCATACAAGTCTAAAGAAGTTGGAACCTGAGGCAACGTGAGTCAGAAATTTATTTCTTTATTCCACATATGATTGTGTGTTGATGATTTCTATCTTATTCACTCAGAAGGATAATTCGAATGAAATGTTGTCTATTGGGTCATTGCTGAGTCAGGAAGTTGGGAAAACTCGCTGGTATGCAAGCAGTTAGCTTGCCCAGTAATAATTCCTTGGGTGCAGTTGCTCTCAGGTTCCAACTTCTTTTAGACTTGTATGGCCCAGTGGGTAACGCCCTTGCTTTCCACCTGAGAGACCTGGGTTCGATCCGACGTGAGTCAGAAATTTATTTCTGTTCACACGTGATTATTGTTGATGATTTTATATATATATATATATATATATATATATATATATATATATATATATATATATATATATATATATATATATATATATAATCACACACATCACCACAGGTGAAAAATAAGAGACGGGCTGTAGGTGCTGACTGGTTTCGACTTTATTTCCAAGCCATTGACGAGGGACTGATACAGAGCATTGGAAGTCACAAATATATGTACTACAGGGACAGTACTGACGAACATACACAACTGTCCTGCAGTATGTATATTTGTGACTTCCCTAATACTCTGTGTCAGTCTTTGTCAATATGGCGATAAAGTCAGCCGCTCAATCCCGAACTACACCCCGTCTCTTATTTTCACCTGTGATGATAATATTAATGAATAAATGAATCACATACAAAGTGATTATAATTATGTGTGTGTGTATATATATATATATATATATATATATATATATATATATATATATATATATATATATATATATCTATATATATATATACGAGATGTAATCGTATTTTCGATAATGTCAAGTGTTACTATGTTTTTCTCCGTACAGTCCAGAGGCTGACATCTTGTCTAAGCCACAAACAGCGACGCTCTTTTCAAGGGAAATACGTAATTAATTTAGTATTTGTGGGACTCTATTTGTACCCTTTCTTTTCATGTCTTAGCTGTTAGTCAGCTCAGTGGTCTGGTTAAACTAAGGTATACTCATTCTCCTCATCAGACCAAACCACCTCATTGCACTCTTATATAAATCGTTCGCCTACGCTAAACATTCAGAAAAAATAATTGTAAACTTGAACGGTACAGTTGCTAGGTTTGGATGAGACAATGTTGCCAAGTCTGAAATCAGTTCTTTATCAAATTTGGTGTTGCTTGGTCCAGTGGTTTAGTTGTTGGGATTTCCTCGTTTTCCCTTCTTTCTGTCGCCATTTTGTAGATAAAGCAGCATCCAGCACTAAAATTTGTGCTCCTGGAACATACATTAAATTTCTGGGTCTTTTCTGTATCTGTAATCCTGCCAAATAATCTTGCAGAATACAGCTCCCTCTTGTAGTCTTTTCTGTAACTTCTGCCTTTACCTGTCATGTAATTACTTCATTCTGTCAATACCTATGGCAATTTTAGTTCTTTGAATTATATCAAAGACCTCCTTTTTTTATTTGCCTCCAGATGTCATTAATTTGGTGCCATGAATGTGAACTCACTGCCTCTTATTACATGAAATTATAATATAATCTTACTTATTTAATGATATTTGCCCCATACTCTATTGAGCCGTTTTCTTGCTGTTTTAATTTTCCACCTCTGTCTCTCAGAATTGTCTTGTTTCAATTGTTAATCGTTTTTATCGATAATTTTTAATAATATGATAGGTGTTCACAATAATTGTTAATAATATGTAAATTGTTGATAGTTATTTATTGTTGATCATCTTTAAGTTACTTGTCTGATTGTGTCTTTCACATCGCGACGATCGAGCTTTATAAATATCCTCACCCCACCCCCTTTTCCACCCACCTACCCCCCCCCCATCCCCCACCTTCCCGCCCCCATCCCAACCTGGACACCCCCCAGGGCGCGGAGATACTGACGTCCTCCCAAAAGTCGTCGCCGCTTCGAGAGCTTAAATTTCAGACCTAAGCGTGAAGCCATTACAGTTCATTTCGGCTAAACTTCAGGGTGGCTCCGTGTCCAAACTTCCCGATAGCGAACTCCCCCCCCCCCCCCGCCTTCCGAAGTTGTGAGAGCCGTATAACTCTCCCGTCGAATCCTCATGGCGGTGTCCTTCGAATTCTCCAGCGGCGTAGGTGTCCATTTGGATTCTCCAGTGGTATCTTTGTGTCCTTTGGACTCTCCAGTGGTATCCTTGTGTCCTTGGGATTCTTCAGTGGTGTCCTTGGGATTCTCCAATGGTATCCTTGTGTCCTTGGGATTCTCCAGTGGCATCCTTGTGTCCTTGGGATTCTCCAGTGGTATCCTTGTGTCCTTGGGATTCTCCAGTGGTATCCTTGTGTCCTTGGGATTCTCCAGTGGTATCCTTGTGCCCTCGAGATTCTCCAGTGGCATCCTTGTGTCCTTGGGATTCTCCAGTGGTATCCTTGTGTCCTTGGAATTCTCCAGTGGTATCCTTGTGCCCTCGAGATTCTCCAGTGGTATCCTTGTCAGCCAGGGATTCTCAGTGAATATCCTTGACTGTCCTCAGGGATTCTCAGTGGTATCCTTGTGTCAGGGGATTCTCAGTGGTATCCTTGTGTCGTTTAAGGATTCTCAGGTGGTATCCTTGTGCCCTCGGGATTCTCGCAGTGGTATCCTTGTGTCCTTGGGATTCTCCAGTGATATCCCTGTGTCCTCGGGATTCTCCAGTGGTATCTTTGTGTCCTTGGGATTCTCCAGTGGTATCCTTGGTGTGACTCAGACTTTTTCCTCTCTCTCGTGGCTTGCTATCATCAGCTGTCCCGCAGCCTGTTGATGGTGAATGGATAAAGGTTCTCCTATTGTTTTGAATTGTGCGTGTGTGTATGTAATTCTCTTCGATTCTATACAGTATATATGCGTCAAGTGATTCAGCTGTTTTGTGAGATTGCGTGATAAGTAAGCCCTAGTAGATGCTGAGTTCAGTTTGGGGAAATGAGTACCTCGTTGATAATTTTTTTCATATATTTTTTATATATTTTTATATATTTTTTATGTATTTTATATAAATGTGGCTTTTGATCGAACATTATTGAAAATCCAAAAATAACGATGGTTTCGAACATAATTGAGACGACACTTATTCTTTCCCACCTCCGCCCATCTACTTTAAAACTGTAACCTTCAGTTCAGACAAAATCAGTGGGCAAACTATTTTCCAAAATTCGTCCAAATGAACATTATTTCCTAATTTGCTTGTTAAAAAAAGTTATTTTATTTTATTTTTCAAATTCCGTCTGTTCATGATGGGCACAGGCTCCAGAAAGATTTATGAGTGGGCAGTGATCCCAGACATTTAACTTTTGGTTTTACACAGTGGCCGGGGAAGAAGAAAGAAAGAAAAAAAAAGAAGAAGAAGAAAGAAGAAGAAGAAGAAGAAGGAGGAGGAGGAGGAGGAGGAGGAGGAGGAGGAGGAAGAAGCTTTGCAAAGGTTCCCCCTTTTTAGTTTTCTGTAACAGAAAACTATTGTGCCGGCTTTGTCTGTCCGTCCGCCCTCAGATCTTAAAAACTACTGAGGATGGTAGAGGGCTACAAATTGGTATGTTGATTATCCATCCTCCAATTATCAAACGTACCGAATTGCAGCCCTGTAGCCTCGGTAGTTTTTATTTTATTTAAGGTTAAAGTTAGCCATAATCGTGCGTCTGGCAACGATATAGGACAGGCCACCGCCGGGCCGCGGTTAAAGATTCATGAGCCGCGGCTCATGCAGCATTATACCGAGGCCACCGGAAGATAGATCTATTTTCGGTGGCCTTGATTATACGCTGTGCAGAAAACTCGATTGCGCTGGAGAAACTTCGGCGCATTTTTTATTTGTTCTCTCTCTCTCTCTCTCTCTCTCTCTCTCTCTCTCTCTCTCTCTCTCTCTCCATCTCTAGGTGAATGTTATTTAATTTAAAATTATCATCAGTTATTTTATCATATTTCGATTCCACAATGCCAGTGGTAATTTCCTTGTTTTATTTTACTGTTTTTACTTAATACCTCACACGTGTATTTTTATGCATATATTTCAAACGTATATCTTTTGCTGCCTTGCTGTAGTAAATCCCGTTTTACTTTCAGTACCTCGATGATGTATTTTCTCTGGTATAAAGTTTACACATCAATCAATCACTCAGTTCATTTGGGCTGAGGTGACACAAGCCAAATTTGGGTATGACATTACGTTGTTCTTAAAATTTATTAGCTCCATTACTGGGCGTTGCGAACACTCTACCGTATTTGCTGCGTGCTGAAAATGCTGTCTCATTACCTTTATTGAAATGTTTTGAACAGATGTGTCAAATACTAACGGGTTAGAATATTTTAGAATCCAGCTATGTAAGTTCAGCAATACTTTCAGAAGGTTTTAAGAAAGTAGTCCATTCAAAAACTTCCTTGTAATGACGCAAGTAATATTTGCGAGTAATATTTGGCTGGGTGTGAGTATCCGCGTAAAAAATATGTAAACAACCAGATTATTATATGTAAACAGTTCATATCTTTCACTTTGCGAAGTAAATGTGGAAAGCAACTGTGCAGTTACCAGATTAGTGTCGAAGACCCGTTGGTGCAATGATAATAGTCAGTAAATGTGATTGCCAGTTACACAATGGTTCACAAACTACATAATGAGTTCATGAGTCAGTGGAAATCTGATGAATTGGCTGATGAAAATTGCCATGGATGCGAACATCCTTAATTTGGATGAATGATCGCATCCGTTATTACTAGATTCAGGAGTTTATTATGTAACTGCCGTAATGTCTGGTGCTTCAAATCATAGGAATTGGGTTTTAGCGAGTTCTAAATATGATTACTTCCAGCTGTACAGAAGTTCTCAGGGAGTTCAGAGTATGAACATTTTCATGCAGTGCAAAAGTTCTTTGAACATTATTGTTTTGGAGAGCGCATGAGGCTTTGAAAGCTATTTATTGTACTAGTTTCCTAGATCCTGATAGAATATTGTCGTTTCCAGTACTTCATAGTTGATGTATTTCGTTATTTTTTTCCTTCTGTAATATATGAGATTTTCAGGTCACAGCAATGCCTCTGCTAAATACTATTATCATCTGTAACCCACATTATTAAAGTTATTGAAATTTGGCTTTTAATAATACAAGTAAGAAATGCACCGAAGTTTCTTCGGCTCAGTCGAGTTTTCTGTACAGCGTATGATCAAGGCCACCAAAAATAGATCTATCTTTCGGTGGTCTCGGTATAATGCTGTATGAGCCGCGGCCCATGAAACTTTAACCACGGCACGGTGGTGGCCTGTCCTATATTGTTGCCAGACGCACGATTCTGGCTAACTTTAACCTTAAGTAAAATAAAAACTACTGAGGCTAGAGGGCTGCAGTTTGGTATGTTTGATGATTGGAGGGTGGATGATCAACATACCAATTGTGGTGGCATGTCCTATATTGTTGCCAGACGCACGATTCTGGCTAATTTTAACCTTAAGTAAAATAAAAACTACTGAGGCCAGAGGGCTGCAATTTGGTATGTTTGATGACTGGAGGGTGGATGATTAACACACCAATTTGCAGCCCTGTAGCCTCAGTAGTTTTTTTAAGATCGGGGGGGGGGGGCGGGTGGACAGAAGAAGTGCAGACAGAAAAAGTGCCGACAGACAGACAAAGCCGGCACAATAGTTTTCTTTTACAGAAAACTAAAAGGCAGTGTTTTCAATTCTTCGTCGTTCCCGTCCCCTAAAAAAATATTCGATATTTACTCAGATATTTAAGAAAATACAACGAATCGATGTCTTATTTGCTTTTCTACACTGTTTGATGAGCCGTGAAGGTCGTCCTATTTTGTTCTGGTGATGATAATAGACGTCACTGTAACTACCCTGTAATTGTACAATCGTTTCATGGTCGTTGCATTTTTATTTATGCCATTCCTCGAGTTTTTATGGTGAGGGATTGCCTATATTATCTTCAGCATGATTTATGTTCATTTGGTTCCATAATTTTGGTTCGTTGCTAATGGCAGGTCTTCCGTTTTGTTTCTCCAGCTGTTTCACTCTTGCATTATTTCTCGGAGTTCTTGAGACGCTCTCTCTCTCTCTCTCTCTCTCTTAGCGTCTACTTTCATTCTTTAGTTTCTTTTCATATTAAACGTTCTCTATTATATTCCTTGTAACATTTAATTCTTTTATTATTCTTCTGATTTTTTTAGTCTCTCTCTCTCTCTCTCTCTCTCTCTCTCTCTCTCTCTCTCTCTCTCTCTCTCTCATCTTCTAGTTTCATTCTTTCGTTTCTTATTAAATGTTTTTATTTTATTACTTGTAACATTTATTCCTTTCATTATTTTCCGGATTTGTTTAGTCTCTCCAGTTTCATTCTTTCGTTTCTTTTCTTATTAAATGTTTCTATTTATTACTTGTAACATTTCTTTCATTATTTTTCGGATTTGTTTACTCTCTCTCTCTCTCTCTCTCATCGTCCAGTTTCATTCTATCGTTTCTATTCTTATTAAATGTTTCTATTTATTACTTGTAACATTTCTTTCATTATTTTTCGGATCTTTTTACTCTCTCTCTCTCTCTCTCTCTCTCTCTCTCTCTCTCTCTCTCTCTGTAAACTTCGCCGGATTCCTGACAGATCGTAATTCGGAGAGGAAAAATGAAGTATAGAGCCGCCGCCTGTAATTTGATACCGTACCCCCACTCTTTCTCTCTCTCTCTCTCCCTAGCTACCCCCCCCCCCCAACAATAGTTATCTCGGAGACGGGCAAATGTGCTTCGCTTGGAGGCGATATCAAGAGATGACAGGAATCTTCGACATTAAACTCAGCAGCGGCTGCGGCAGGAAAACAGTAGCATTGCGGCATGAGTTAGGGTCGCATCAATTTTCCCGCCGTGATCCGCGATACGGATCGCGCCTCAGTAAGGGTGATCCGACGGGAGTTTGCGTGGGAAAATTGGGAAGAAATTAGAGGGCACGGTACATGAATGGAATCGGGATCGTTTTGAGTTTACGTGGGAAAGTTGTCAAGATTTTGGAGTGATGTGACGTCAAGGGAATCAGAATCGTTGTAGGCGCGATTATGACTTAAGAACCTGAGGAAGCTTTTGGGAATTCTTGGGTTACTTAAGTTATTTTTTTTTTTTTTTACTTCAGGTTTTGTTTACAGTGTTTCAGAGATTTTTTTTCTTTATGTAACTGTAATTTATCCGTTGAGGAATGTCAGGTTTCAGGGTGATTATGCCAACAGATAGGAGACGTGTATATATATATATATATATATATATATATATATATATATATATGTATGTATATATATACTGTATATATAGTATCTATACATATATATATATATATATATATATATATGTATATATATTATGTATATTTATATATAAATATACACACGCACACACACACACACAAACACACACGCACGAGATACCAAAACTTTCCTGATGGGAGCACTTAGATGGAGTATTGCATCTGGTTTCGTTTTTCCCCGAACACTCTTTTTATCCACAATGATCGAGTAATTCCTTCCGATACCTTGTCTCCTTTGCTACCGTTTTCGACATGATTGGTTGATTGGTTCGTATCAGACTGGTGTTCGAACCGACAAAGGTCATCGACACCGTCAGTTTCTGACACATTGCTAATGAGTTCGTACCGAGTGTTTTGGTTTATAGTCGTCAACTTTTATTTAAGTAACATTTTGAATTTGGGGTTGGTGTAATCCGTTGCATTTCAGTGCTTTTTCATATATTTTTTTTTTATTTCACGTTCCTTCTAAGCACCTTATAATTTTTTAAATATTCAGAGCAAGTCACCTGATATTATCGTTACGTCGGTATTAACTGGAAACAATATGATTTAGATTAAGCCACAGGCTTGGAGAAGCTACCCTTTAGGAGATTTGGATTCAGTCAACTTTCTCATTAGTAACCTCATTTATAAGTCAGGCTTTTCAAACCATTTTACTGTGGATAACTGTCAGCGCATTTGGGAGGGTTTCGTTTTGTTATTCCCCAAAATTGAGTGTAATTTGGAAATTGAATTTTCAGTAATCTATCTCTTACCTCAGAATTTGATTTACTTCTGCTTTGATTAAAGTCACCTATTTTTTTCAAAATAGGTGACTTTGTTCAAAAGAAATAAATCAAGTGAGTAAAAGATAGATACTAAAACTCAATTCAAATAACTCCATTACAAGGAATAACTTTCTCCATGGTCTCTCAAGGGTTTCTGGGTTTTGTGGAAGCTTCGTTATTTATTATATATTATATATTATATATTCTCTATCCTTATTCCACCTCATATTATGAGCACTTTATTCCTCATTGTTCCTAGACAGGCGAATCTGACTAAGGCTGTGACGTCACGGCGTTTGTTTTGGTAAGCTTCAAGGTCCTTGTTTTTTCTGATTTATTGCATATTAAGAAGGTTCCCACTATGGTGTGGGTGTAGGGAGAGGCATTTGTTGGGAAAGAGGGGAGGAGGTTGGGGGAGGGGCAGGGGGGTGTTTAGACCGTCCCTACACCTGGTACGTGGAAACCTTAACCTTTTCGGCATTACAGCCAATTTTTTTTTTCTTTTTACACATAGACCCCTAATCTAATACTCAGTACTGTAACCTTGCCTTCTCGCCTACTGACATCTTTATTATATTTACTTGTCCCCACCAGCTGCTTTTTGTGTCCACTTAATTGACGGTAGGTGGAAATTACTTAATCTGTACATTTTGATCACCACGTCATATAGACAGACAAATGACTGATTCACGACCTGCCGTATCTAAGACACACCTGATAGAACAGGATGTACCAGGGGTACTGCTGGTGACAGGTGATTAAGGAATATAATATATATGAGTATTCTGTGGTAACTCACTCCTTTTCTTTGTCGTTTTATCATGTTCTCGCATGGTATGTTTGACTGATAAACACAGTTGGAAAATTGGAAGATGATTCGTATGTTTCTTATAGGAATATTTATAATATTTGGCTTCTTTTAAAATGTTACCTAAATGTATTAATTCAAGGAATTTGATATAACGCGATGCTCGTGGAAAGAAGCATCTTTTAAAGATTTTCATTGTGGTTTTATGCTATTCATACGATAAAGTGACATATGAATGAGTGCTATTTAAATAGTACAATAACTTTCGAATGAATGAAATCGGAGTTGTGAATCTTACTTATACTATAAGGTAACGTAAGAATGAGTGCTAATTAAATAATACAATAACTTTTGAATGAATGAAATAGGAGTTATAAATCTTATTTATACTACAAGGTAACGTATGAATGAGTGCTATTTGAATAGTACGATAACTTTTGAATGAATGAAGTCGGAGTTATGAATCTTATTTGTACTACAAGGTAACGTATGAATGAGTGCTATTTGAACAGTGCAGTAACTTTTGAATGAATGAAATCGGAGTTACGAATCTTACTTATACTACAAGGTAACGTATGAATGAGTGCTAATTAAATAGTGCAGTAACTTTTGAATGAATGAAATAGTAGTTATAAATCTTATTTATACTACACGGTAACGTATGAATGAGTGCTATTTGAATGGTACAATAACTTTTGAATGAATGAGACCGGAGTTATGAATCTTATTCATACTACAAGGCAACGTACGAATGAGTGCTATTTAAATAGTACAGTAACTTGTGAATGAATGAAATCGGAGTTATGAATCTTATTTACGCTACAAGGTAACGTATGAATGAGTGGTATTTGAATAGTACAGTAACTCATGAATGAATGAATGAATTCGGAATTATGAATGTTATTTATACTACAAAGTAACGTATGAGCGAGTGCTGTTTGAACAGTACATTAACTTACTGTCAGGAACAATCGTTTGCCGATTGTTCCCTTAGTGGATTGTTGACTCCTTTGTTTTTTGTTTGTTTTTCTTGCTGGCGAGTTGACGTCTGTTGAATGGCGTCATACTTCGTCAGTCAGGTTCGTAGCAGCAACGAGCCAGGTTCTGGAGGGCAGAACGACCGATGGTCCAGGGCAGCGGAGAGTCAGTTGGGGTAGCAGCAGCAGGTATCCGTACCTGAGAGTCAGGTCCTGGCAGCAGGGCAGCAGAGAGTATCTGAGGACGAGATGGCTGTTGTATCAACTCTGTCTTGATCGTCCGGTGTTCGAGGAGGACGTCCATATTGTTTCCAAGGACGAGATGGTTGTCGTGTCGGCTCTGTCGAAGTCGTCCGGTATTGGACCGTGGCCCTCACTGTTTGAGGAAGTGTTCCCGTTTTGCTCTCTGTGTCATTATGCCGCTTCAGTGTTAAGTTTAATTATGTATCATGCTGCCTATTTTTGTTTGTTTGTTTACAGATTGTTATTGTCGTTATGCTGCCTATTTTGTCATTATTGTTTATTCTATTTGTATGATGTTGTGATTTGTCATGGCCTTGTTATTGCAGTGTGGATTTGTTTATTGAATCTTTGACTGGTGTTTTACATATTATTATTGTTAGTTGATCATTTTGTGTTTTCGCCACCCAGAACCTTGACTCACTGTATATTATGTGTATAACTCTTTGTAAATAAACTAATATTAAGGTCACTTTTTTTTTTTTGTAATCTGCTCCTTCCTCCTTTGTTCGTCTCCTCTCGTCAGTCATTTCAGCCCAATTGCTTTTTTTTTTTTTTTTTTAAGAACCTGTTGATCTCGAGAGGCGAGATCGTAATACTTATGAATGAATGAAATCGGGGTTACGAATCTTATACTATGCAAGGTAATGTATGAATGAGTGCTGTTTGAATAGTACAATAACTTTGAATGAACGAAATCGGAGTTATGAGTCTTATTTATACTGCAAGGTATCGTATGAATGAGTGCTATTTGAATAGTGCAATAACTTATGAATGAACGAAATCGGAGTTCTGAATCTTATCTATACTACAAGGTATCGTATGAATGCGTGCTATTTGAATAGTACAATAACTTTTGAATGAATGAAATCGGAATTATGAATCTTATCTATACTACAAGGTATCGTATGAATGAGTGCTATTTGAATAGTACAATAACTTATGAATGAATGAAATCGGAATTATGAATCTTATCTATACTACAAGGTATCGTATGAATGAGTGCTATTTGAATAGTACAATAACTTATGAATGAATGAAATCGGAATTATGAATCTTATCTATACTACAAGGTATCGTATGAATGAGTGCTATTTGAATAGTGCAATAACTTATGAATGAACGAAATCGGAGTTCTGAATCTTATCTATACTACAAGGTATCGTATGAATGCGTGCTATTTGAATAGTACAATAACTTATGAATGAATGAAATCAGGATTATGAATCTTATCTATACTACAAGGTATCGTATGAATGAGTGCTATTTGAATAGTACAATAACTTTATGAATGAATGAAATCGGAATTATGAATCTTATCTATACTACAAGGTATCGTATGAATGAGTGCTATTTGAATAGTGCAATAACTTATGAATGAACGAAATCGGAGTTATGAATCTTATCTATACTACAAGGTAATGTATGAATGAGTGCTATTTGAATAGTGCAATAACTTATGAATGAACGAAATCGGAGTTATGAATGTTATTTATACTACAAGATATCGTATGAATGAGTGCTATTTGAATAGTACAATAACTTATGAATGAACGAAATCGGAATTATGAATCTTATCTATACTACAAGGTATCGTATGAATGAGTGCTATTTGAATAGTACAATAACTTATGAATGAATGAAATCGGAATTATGAATGGAATGTGTTAAGCGTTTTGTGTGTGGGTGTGTGTACTCTTTCCTTCTCCGTGTCCCACATCACCTCCTTTTCGGAGTTCTACACGTGTTCTCCAACAAAATCAATTTCGATAAAGAGAACGAATGGAGAACACGCGAAGACCATCGTAAATAGTTCAGCGTGGTAATTGTTCTTTTGGTATAACGGCGAGAAAATTGGTCTTATCTACAGCCCATCACCTGCATTACAACATAATTGTCTTCGTGTAGGTGTTTCATCAGTAGCCTATTGATAGGTTCTGATTCCTTTTATTTTTTGTGCGTCTGTGGGGCATTTTTCTCTCTTCTGTTACGCTTTGCTGTTAATTGTGTTCTTTTCTTTGATAAATCTTTTGTTTAGATTAAGTTGCGTAATGTTATGTCATACCATCATAGTTGGTCAGTTGAAATAATTCGCCAAACTGTGACTGCCTAAAACTGCTGGCCACATGTGGTTGAGTATAAGCAACTGGTCAACTGTGGCTGGGTAGATAGCTGATCAGCTGTAGCATAGTAAAAAGATTGGTCAACTGTGGTTGATTTCAATAGTTAGTCAACAGTAACTGCGTAAACCAGCTTGTCAGTTGTGACTCGTTGAAATAATTGACCGACTGTAACTGGCTAAAACTGTTGGTCAGCTGTGATTGAATGATTATAAATGATCAACTGCCGTTGGTCAGAAGTTACCGGTCATCTGTGCTGGTTAGCAACAAGCCGTCAGCTGTGGCTAATTGAAACGACTTGTCAACCATTGTTGTCTTACATCAATTGGGCGGTGGTGGTCGATCAAGACCAAATGTCCATCTGTGGCTGATCAGACTAGCTGGAGAGCAGCAGTTGCTCAAAACACCGTTCGACAGTGTCTGACTGAAATAACCAATCAACTCTGGCTGGGAAATAGAAATTACAAAAAAAAAAGAGATCACCTGTCCCCGATGAAGCAACCAGAGTTTCATCACAGTAATAGGTGTGCTACAGATAACGTATGCTCTAGACAGTGACTTTTGAGCCGTCTGGTGACCTCGTTCAGACACTTCTGAAGTTTGTGACATGTGTCATACTTCGCAGTGCAGTTGATCGCTTTCACAGAGATTGCTCTTAACGTTGTTACAGTTGTTGGTTATTGTTGTTTTCATGTGGTTCTTGTAACAGCAGTAAAAAGTATGATTATAAGCATAGATAAAGCTATTGTTTACACTACGCCATCATTTCATTCTCATCATAATTATATTCACGATTATGATATGATTAGAGGTTCTGTTATTATTATTATTATTATTATTATTATTATTATTATTATTATTATTATTATTATTCAAAAAATGAACCTTATTCATATGGAACAAGCCACAGGGCCCATGGACTTAAAATTCAAGCTTTCAAAGGATATGTTGTCCATTAGAAAGAAGGACTTAAAATTCAAGCTTTCAAAGGATATGTTGTCCATTAGAAAGAAGTAAGAGGAGGTAGAGTGAAATACAGAAATGGGATCTCACTTATGAAAAGAAATAAGTAAACAGATTAATAAACAGATAAAAATGCAAATTATTAAAATGCAAGGAGAATTGTATTAGGGTAGTAATGTATTGCATCCTCGCTTGAACTTTTGAAGTTCCAATTGCACGACAGCCTCAGGGAGACTGTTCCACAATCCAACGGTGTGAGGAATAAAGGACCTCTGGAACTGAGACGTTCGGCAGCGAGGCACACTTACTGCATGTTGGTGCTTCTGCTGTTCGGCAAATCTGGTTGCTCTCGGCAGAAAAAGGGGGTCAGGGATCACTTGTGAATGTGAAAGATCTCTGTTAAAATACAGGTTATTAAAAGGTGATGAACAAGCAGAAACCTACCACCACGAATCACTCTATCTAAGAGAGAGAAATCTTTGGCGAAAGCAGACGTCTGTACCGGAGAACAGTATTCTAGCAAAGGAAGGACAAATGACCTAAAACAGGTTGCATTGATTTATAACATATATTTATCAGATATGAGGCCTTACGTACAATACCTAACTTTCGTGCGGCATTTGTTGACACTCATTAGATGTTTATCAAAAGTAAGATGTAAGTCAAAATTTACACTTGGAATGGTGAAAGCTTCAGACTCATTCTGCAGAGTCCCATCCACCTGAAGGGGAAGGGGTTGGGGGCCGGTAGAATGGGGTGGAAAATCTGTACAAGATCTGCTAATCAACCGTGTTTTCGTTTTACTGGAGTTCAGCCTCATACGCCACCGATTACACCATTCACTAATCATCTCCAGGTCACGATTGAGACTAAGGGCAGCTTCATTTCTCATAAATGGAGAATTGACTACACCCATAAGTGTTGCATCATCGACATGCTGAACAATCTTGTTTTCCGGGCCAACAACCATATCACTTGTATAAACTAAAAATAATAGTGCACCAGGAACACCACCCTGTGGAACTCCAGACGCAATAGGTCTTGGTTTCCTAAAGATTCCATCAACAGCTGTCTACCTGTGGGGAAGTCTTGAAGTAAACCTAAAGCATATCCACCCACTCCAAGATCCTGAAGTTTATAAATTGGTGCCTTGTGAGTAACTAAATCGAAAGCAGTACTAAAATCTATTTGAATTACTCAGCAGTCAAAACCCTTATCAAGGTTCTCTTGCAAATGGCATGCCAAATCTAGAAGAGCATCGTAGGCACCTAACTGCTTCCTATATGCATTTTGAGTATCAGCAAACAGTTCTCTAGATTCCAGATACTTATATAGTGACTTAAAGATACGTTTTTCTGAAACTTTGGAGAGCCCAGGGAGTACAGAAATTGGCCTGTAGTTACTACAGTTTGCAGATATGCCACTCTTTGGAACAGGCACTGTATTGCTAAGCTTGCTCTCATCCGCAAAGATACTACATCGACCTAAACATCTATAGAATCTACTGATCTTGGGAGACGACACGCCAGAAACTTTTATTTTTTATAAAACAAATGGAAGAAACCATCAGGGTCTTCTCCACCTCAGCTATCAAGGCTATCCAGAATTTTCTTAATATCCCTGGAGCGAAATGCAAATTTTGTAAGAACAGGTTCAGGATGACAAGTATCAGAGAGAGGGACGTCCATAGCTGACTGCCTAGGTTCAAAAGCTGAGCCTTTCCCTAGGGCCAGTAACCAATCTACCATCATCTGTTAGTAGTGGAGGAACGGAAGATGAACCTGACCGAAAGATAGATGATGGCAGTTTGGTCCGCCACAGATGAGGCTGAGTAATTCCGACAAGTTTCCTCTTTCAGGAATTATTTTGAAAGTGAACGATTTCTTCTCCATGTGTTAAGTTTTGTCTGTTTGTCCTGGTAAGCTCATCTACGTGTACCATCAAACCGTGGCTGGTCATTTGTCCTGAATTTGATGGCGTCTCTAGGGACATACCTTACTAAAATAGCTGTCAGCATTTCATTTAACTTCTTGTTGGGGAAATCGAACTTCTTGTTGGGGAAGTCGCTAGCTCTCTAAGGATTGCCCGGATAGGTAACCGCTTCTTTCCGTGTGACGCCAGGCTTTGGAATTCAGTTCATACTTTCTTTGTGGTTAAGCTCCACCTTATATATATATATATATATATATATATATATATATATATATATATATATATATATATACACACGTATATATATATATATACATACACATTATACATATTATATATATATATATATATATATATATATATATATATATATATATATATATATATGTGTGTGTGTGTGTGTTCAGGATCTTATTGCGGTAACATTTAGCACTGAGAAACATTATATGACCCATGAGATACGAGTTATTACACACGCACACAAACACGCAATTCGATACCAAGGTGTACGGCATATACCTTGTAACGTGTGAACACTGACGTGTTACGCCATTCATCTGTAATTGCATAATGGCGACGATAACTTGGACTTCTTATATCTCTTTTTGGGAAGAGGTCTCGTTCTGCTGAAGGACAGGTGTTCTCTTATCTCAGGTGATGATGTTATTTAATGCCCAACCTTCAAACTGACTCCTGTCTTTTCCAGGAATCGCCAGAGGTGCGCAGCAGGAAGTTTGCCGGCGGTTGAAAATTTGTGACGATCGGTTTTTGGTCGTTTTTGGAAATTGTGGTTTTTCGGGAATTTCATTTCGTCCGTTAGGTTTTGAGGAGGCTGTGGGAGTTCGTGATGAACTGCTAATTGTCTTTTCCGTAATATATCTTCGCGTGATTCGCCAGGTGAGAGTAGAGGGTTATCAAACTGCTTCTGAGGGCGATTTCGCTTATCCGGAATCATTAATCAGTTTTTACAATGTAGAGGATGTGGGTAGTTTAAGGTAGTCCTTGTATTATTCACACTAGAGAGAATGTACGTCTCTAATCTGTTTGTGAACTTTATTCCAATCTTAGAACATATGGTTACATCATGTTCTTTATAGGTCTGACTTGAGCTTTTGAAATAACTGTTACGCTTTGACCTTGGTGACAAACTTACTTCAGAGAATGTTTTCTTGGACACTTTTCAAGTGTTCCTTTGGCAGAAGCATTACTGATGAGAACGCTTCCTTAGTCGTAGCATTGTTAAAGAAGATAGTTTTCGTATTGGTGTCAGGAGAGATATAGGTAAAATGATTTGGTCAGCCTCAGGAATACGAAATTGTGAGTTCCCTTTAGTGCAAATCACATTCAAAATATTTCGCAGGTTCTAATACCTTTCTATTGTATTTATTTTATGGAGGAGAATCATGGCAAGTAAGCTATCATAAAAAAGCATTTTGTAGTCTGTAAATGTTTAACAAGTGTTTGGCTTTTTTATTTGTTTATTTATTTATATATTCATGATGTATACTTTTTGCCCGAAGTTTTTTATTTTGTATAGTCTCCGCTTATTACTTATCCCCATTTCCCACAGTGTTTTTGTAATGAGAAGCTTGATTTCTTTCTGGAGTGTATATCAGAAATTTATTGATTTACTCTGTTTGTAGATTGTATTTGTACATTGTATTTTGTAGATTATATTTTATATTTTGTAGGTTAGATTTGTCATGACACTTGAAAATGACCACTTGTTTATTTTATATTTTTTATATTCTTTCATATTCTTTGAACTTTGAACTTGAAAAACTTTAAAAGTTATACTCCAAAGTTCAAAAACTTTAATCGTTACTAATCCAAGGCAGGGCATCGAACTTTGTGGTTCGGATTCCACAATAAGCTGTAGGTCCCGTTGCTAGGTAACCAGTTGGTTCTTAGCCACGTAAAAATAAGTCTAATCCTTCGGGCCAGCCCTAGGAGAGCTGTTAACCAGCTCAGTGGTCTGGTTAAACTAAGATATACTTAACTTTTTTTTCCTCCTAAAAAAAAAAAAAAGAAAAAAAAAATCGCCGTATGAGCAAAACCACACAATGGATTGCGCTGTAGAATTTTTTCGAGGGGGCGGGATGCCAATATATATACCTCGAATTTGAGTTCTTGTCTCCAATGTTGTAATTATTATGGATATTTTAAAGACAAAATGAAAATTCAGAATTTCTTCCGGGAACCGCCTAATGCCCGATGGAATTTGTCCTAAGATCGGAATCATACGCTTGAATTCTAAAGTGTATTATTATTATTATTATTATTATTATTATTATTATTATTATTATTATTATTATTATTATTATTTCATAATCTCTCATCTCAGCATTGAAAACAAAAGCGAGATTTCAACGTCAGTCCGTTCTCTCTCTCTCTCTCTCTCTCTCTCTCTCTCTCTCTCTGTACCAGCAAGTACGAGGATGCTTTTAATTGTCGTCTGAAAAATACGTCGAGTATATAACACGTATATTATACCGAAACAGGTGGCCACCACCGCTGCAGAGAAGTGTGATTATTCTCTCTGACGCATTTAGAGGTATTCCATTTGTGTTCACTTACGTGAATACTATTCGGAAAAGATGTGAATCCCCATAACTTTTATTTATGTGCGTTACGTCGCTTCCTTGTTTAATCAGCCCGAAGGTTTCACTAAGAGTAGATGATGTCTCACTAGTTCAGGGTGATCCCCTTTACTTTGTTATGATTATTATTATGATTATATATATATATATATATATATATATCATCTTATATATATATATATATATATATATATATATATATAAGTAGATATATATTTTACTAATACAATGCCACTTAACTCCTTGATTTCTCCACACTTTTCTTTTTTTGGATACTCGACACTACAAAGCCTAAGATACTAATGGAAGACTATGAAGAAATTCTGACGCCCGGAGAAGGATTCGAACCCGCACCCAGAGTTATCAGAACGAGATCACGCTACTGGCCTGACCACGAGAAGTTATTTTACAATTACTCGAGTATGTGGTAATAATTGACGAGTAGAATATATATATATATATATATATATATATATATAATATATACAGTATATATGTATATTGTGTATATAATATTTATATAAAACATTTATATATTTATATATATACATACATACATACATATACATACATACATACATACATACATACATACATACATACATACATACATACATACACATACGCGCACACAGATACATACACAGAAATTCAAGATCTCAATACATTTTGCGAATTGCACGGTGCACGAGCGTCCGGAATATATCGTAATTTCCGGGAATTTCCCTGCAGATACGAAAATTAAAAAAAGGAAAGGAATGTAAATAAAGAGGAATGGCCGATAATGTGGCGATGATAATGACGAGGGCAAAGGGAGGCAGCAAGAAACACAATCCCCCCCGCGAATGAAGTTGATGTCACCTTGGTTTCTTGCGACGTGTCATCAAGGTAGGCTTTCATGACGATGATTTCGGGTTCTGGGGTATGTGATCACTTCCCCTCGATGACAGCTCTCCCCCCCCAACCCTCTTCTCCCTCCCCCCGAAGGTCCTCCCCCTCCTCCTCCCCCTCCTCCTGCTGCTGGTGGGACGGTGATAATTCATTTAGCCGAGTGACAGACGACCTCGCCAATCGTCCTTAACATGTGTTTGTTGGAAGCACTCGCTCGCTCGCGCGCATGCGCGCAGCCCCTCCCGCAGACGTAAATTGCCTTCTTGCGTATCACTCGGACCTCATTCTTCATCGATGCCCGATGCCCACCCCCCAAATACCCCGGGTCTCCGGTCTTGCCCTCGCTTGTTTATAGGCGGAGGTTAAAGGGTTTCTTGTTTGCCCGCTGCCCGGGTAAGGTTTTTCCTGCCTTCGCCCTTGCGGACTCCTGCTCAAAAAATCCGCGGGATTTCGTAGAGGCCAAAAGGCCTTTCAGGATGTCAAGGATTCCCGACCACTTCGCATCCCGTGGCATAGCTCTGTGTTGGTGCCACCTCCTGGTCTGGGACAATTTGCAAAATTCGCCACGGGAAAGGACCCTGCAATCTTATTCTTATTATATTTTTCAGGTCATCTGTCTTTATTTGCAACTGGGGATAACAACTGGTGTATGAGAGAGAGAGAGAGAGAGAGAGAGAGAGAGAGAGAGAGAGAGAGAGAGAAAGAGTGTGTCTCCGTGGGCTGTGGACGGTAGTCGGACAGGTAATGGTAAAAAGAGAAAACGGGAATATGTGCTAAAAAAAAATCTTATTACTCTGGTAACGCCGAATAAGTTTGCAATAAGGGTAAGAGAATTTATTTATATTATATATATTATATATATACACGTGTGTGTATGTGTTGTAAATATATATATATATATATATATATATATATATATATATATATATATATATATATATATAAATATATATATATATATATATATATATATATATCTTTATATGCTCTTTATATATATATATATACTCTATGCATATATTATAATGTGTCATCGTGTTTTCTAATTTCGAACAAATCTTTCTTTCAATTAAGCACATGTAATAATTATTAATATTCTTTCATTATCTGATTTGGCTTTGAATACGAGGTCTTGCAATTTGCTTCGGGAATTTAAGGAAATTATTTCAGAAAAAAAAAAAACAGAAAACAAAATAGACAAAACAACTTCCTAGACCTTGAAGGTGATTGATTTTGTAGAGCTTTTAGTTTTCCGTGAAAGAAAACTATTGTGCCGACTTTGTCTGTCCGTCCGCTCTTTTTTTCTGTCCATACTTTTCTGCCGCCCTCAGATCTTAAAAACTACTGAGGCTAGGGCTGCGGGAGTGGTATGTTGATCTTTTTCCACCTCGGTCATCCATGCATGCCAAATTGCAGCCCTCTAGCCTCAATGCGTCTGATCAATAAGGTTAAAGTCAGCCAAAATCGTGCTTCAGGCAGCGATATAGAAATAGGCCACCACCAGGCCGTGGTTAAAATTTCATGGGCCGCGGATCGTACAGCATTATACCGAGACCACCGAAAGATAGATCTGTTTTCAGTGGCCTTGATTATGCGCTGTAGCGGCAGTACAGAAAACTCTATTGCACCGAAGAAACTTCTGGTTTATCTTTCTCTTTATATATATATATATATATATATATATATATATAAATATATATATATATATATATATATATATATAATATATAGCGTATATATATAAAACATGTATGTATATATACATATATATTATATATACATATATATATATAAAATATGTATGTATATTTATATATATATCTATATTATATTTATACATACATACAGTATATATATATATATATATATTTATTTATTTATATATATATATATATATATATATATATATATATATATATATATATATATATATATATATATATATATATATAATGATCCACGCTGTTAAGTATAGTATGGACGTCCCTTGTCTCCTTTCCGAGAAGGGCTGTCTTCGAGCAGTGATATCCCGTTTTCTTTCAGTTTCTCGTATGTTTACCTTCAATTACTCGCCCGGGGGGAACCGCAAGTGTATTTTATGTAACAGAAACCAAGTTTTGGGTGTTTTAAAAACAGTGTGTTTTATTTTTTCATTTTACTGTTTAAAAACGACGCGTTTTATTTTTTTCATTTTATTGTATCGTTGGTAGTTGGTATAATTATTGGTGATGTTTTTTCCTGTATTTTTTTCTATGCATTGATGCTGTAAGTATGTTAAAATTTGGTGGACTGTTTGTGTTAAATGGCAATATTGTGCGCAGCTCAATTTTGACTTGTTCCTTTGATAATGCAGTAGTGAGCGGCGATGAAGGCATTTCATATATATATATATATATATATATATATATATATATATATATATATGTGTGTGTGTGTGTATGTATATATGTGTATTATGTACATATATATATATATATATATATATATATATATATATATATATATTACATATTACATATGTATATATATATATATATATATATATATATATATATATATATATATATATATATATATATATATGTGTGTGTGTGTGTGTGTGTGTGTGTGTGTCGGTGTGTGTGTGTGGTTGTCATTCTCATCATCTATATTTATGCTTTATCACAGTGTAGTTGTGGTTTTCTTGTTTTTCGCTCTGATGTATTCTTTCGTGCAAACTCATGTTAAGTGAATTATCGATCTTATTTCTGTTTAGTGTGAGAATTGATTCGCACTACAAATAATCCCCGTAGTGGGGTAGTGCCGTCAGTGCCCCACATGCCGTGCACTGTGTTCAGTACTTGAGGTTCTTTGCAGCGTGCCTTAGGGCCCCAGCTGCAACCCCTTTCGTTCCTTTTACTGTACCTCCTTTCATATTCTTTTTCTGCCATCTTACTTCCCACCCTCTCCTAACAATTGATTCATAGTGCAACTGCTTTGAGGTTTTCCTCCTGTTACACCTTTCAAACCTCTTACTCTCAATTTCCGTTTCAGCGCTGAATGACCTCATAGGTCCCAGTGCTTGTCCTTTGGCCTAAATTCTGTATTCAATTCAATTCAAGGCAGTGAACACAGTTTTACACATCCTTCTGTGGGGTGGCGTTGCAGTCCCTCACACAAAAAAGGCTTCGAGATCGAAAACCCCGATTAAGATCTTCTAATCCACTCGTATCAGAGGACTGCTTTTTGATCCGTCGAAAACGTGTTGATTTGGCTGTTGTCTCTCGTTGACTCTGGTCGACCACCATATCCTCTCTCTCTCTCTCTCTCTCTCTCTCTCTCTCTCTCTCTCTCTCTCTCTCTCTCTCTCTCTAACGTGTTGATTTGGTTATTGTCACTCGTTGACTCTGGTCGACACACCATATCCTCGTACTCCTTCTCTCTCTCTCTCTCTCTCTCTCTCTCTCTCTCTCTCTCTCTCTCTATTATAAGCTCTCGATGTTATCAATTAATTGCCTCGGGAGTCTTCTGAGAGAGAGAGAGAGAGAGAGAGAGAGAGAGAGGTTGGGCTGAATTCTTTGATGCAGGAAAGCAGTAAGAAAGCTTTGTAAAAAGTTCGGTTGTTGGATGTACGCCTGTGTACTTACATGCAAATAAGTACGTATGTTGTTCGTGTTGGCACTCGCAATATTGCTTCCATAGTACGCACAAGTGGCTGAAAGCAGTACGTACCTTTTTTAAAGTTAGTATGTGCGTACGTGTGTCTTCCGTGTTAGTATGCGAAGTAGTGCTTGTGTACAAGAAGTAGTACCTGAAAGCAATAAGAAGTACACTTTTAAAAAGCTAGTTCGTTGGATGTTCACCTGCGTACGTTCCGTCCGTCCGTACGTACATGCGTACATAAGTACGTTTTCCTTGTT
>NC_089761.1:29910643-29920643 GCF_040412425.1 Macrobrachium rosenbergii | reverse complement strand
ATGTGATGACAAACAAAATTCGTTGAATGGCAGCTGTGTGATGCTAGGCAAAACCGTTGAATGGCATGTATGTGATGCTAAACATTTTGTCATTAGAAGTTTATTTAAAATCTGAGACTTCGTGATGATAGAGATTGGGAGATTTTTCAGATTCTGTCTGTTTAGTGAAGGTAAAAGTAAGATGGACATGGGTTAGGGTCGCATCCTAAGCAATATAAAATGGACAGCGTCCCGTCTTTTTTGAAATTTAAATGTTGAATACTTGCCGAAGTGGGACTTGCAATGCGCAAGGACTCGCAGTGCGCAATTGGCGCAGCTCGGTTTGGCAAAAACAGGGGACCTGCACACGGTAGTGTCTGGTAGCCGTAGCATGTGATAATTGCTCTGTTCGGCCGAGGTGTGATTATACGCCATTTGTCATTGGCCGGTGTATTATTTAGGCATACGGCCGCCCCAATAAGTCTTCTTACGCGCCTTCTAGTAAATATTCGATACGCTCTCTCTCTCTCTCTCTCTCTCTCTCTCTCTCTCTCTCTCTCTCTCTCTCTCTCTCTCTCTCTCTGTACATTCACTGTGGTTACCCTCTCTCTCTCTCTTTCTGTACATTCATCGCAATTACTCTTCCTTTCTCTCTCTCTCTCTCTCTCTCTCTACATTTATAAGAATTATTTTTGCCCATTTCTTTTCGTACCTTGTGTTCCCCCCCTCTCTCTCTCTCTCTCTCTCTCTCTCTCTCTCTCTCTCTCTCTCTCTCTCTCTCAGTATATTCATGGCGATTATTTTACCCAATTCTCTTCATTCCATGTGCCCCCCCGCCTCTCTCTCTCTCTCTCTCTCTCTCTCTCTCTCTCTCTCTCTCTCTCTCTCTCTCTCTCTCTCTCTCTCTCTCTCTCTCTCAGATCCATTTACGCCCCTCACTGCACCCAATTCTTTCTGCCACATATTTACCTTTTCTTTCATGTGTTTGCCGTTCACTTTTTTTTATTTTGTTATCTAAGGATATATAAACAAGAATTTCGTATTTTTCTTCTTTAGAATTGCGACCTTGAATAATTTCGGTCCACTAAGAGACAGTAAATAAATAACAAATAAAAAGAGATAAATCTGGGAGCAATATGATAAAGAAGAGAATGGCTGAGTTTAAGAGTCATCTGTTTCCATTGAGAAACTCAGTATTGCCCGAGAGTCTTTTGGTCAGATTTCTTGTATTTTAAATTGTTATTGACAGTGTTTTGACTCATTAATGCATTTATCAATAAAAAAAAATTCATTTCTTCTTCAAACAAATGAAGTGTCGTGCATAAACCAGTACTTTAGCGTATTTCCACAAATCTCTGCCGTTTATGCAAGACTGCAACAATTGTAAAGCGTAGTATTCAGGTGTTCACCATCCTTTACTGATTCATTTACCTCATCATTTATTTTTAATATCTTTTTTCGAGTTTTGTTGAACATTTGTCACTCAGCATAGAAGAGAATAAATTTTCTAACAGAATTTAATTGTATCTTTTCATGGGACTGGGAGAAACGTTAATTTGCAACATCTTTGTAGTTGTTTTTGGTAAGAAACAATAATTTTCTTTTAATAATTCTGGCCGTGACACTGCTTCTGTTCAGAGATCTCACGCATTGGTTTAGAGTTTGTTTATTTGGAGCCGACGGTAAATATCGACAGTCGATATCATTAGGCCTTCTATGTGCATCTGATTGGCTGACGTGTATGAATCGTAACCTATGGTTGGTGGTCAGCAACATGAGCTTCCTCCAGCCAGGGTAGTGAATATCGGTTGCGGATATTTACTGTCAACTCTAAAAAAAAACAGACTAGATTGACAGCTAAGAAAAGAATATTGCAAATTATATGAAAGAACAAGGTTGCTGTGTCAGAATTTTCATATGGATTCATCCAGAAATTTGCTTTTATAGGCAAATTAAGAATGGATGTGTTCCAAAATCACTATAATATAATAATAATAATAAATGAAGAAAGTATCACTCATTAATGTCGCAATACCATGGGACACCAGAGTAGATGAGAAAGAAAGAGAGAAAATTGATAGGCATCAAGACCTGAAAATCGAAAGAAGAAGGATATGGAATATGCCAGTGGATATTGTACCCATAATCATAGGAACACTGGGCACGATCCCAAGATCCCTGAAAAGGAATCTGGAAAAACTAGATGCCGAAGTAGCTCCAGGACCCATGCAGAAAAGTGTGCTACTAGAAACAGCGCACATAGTGAGAAAAGTGATGGACTCCTAAGGAGGCAAGATGCAACCTGGAACCCCACACTATAAAAACCACCCAGCCGGATAGGATGACTGTGATGGACAAAAAAAAAAAAAAAAAAAACTCATAGCAGCATGAATCTGAAAATGTGGAAAAAAGTCCATAGTTATGTAAGTGTACAATTGTATTTGTTTTGAGGTTGAAAGTGGAATCGTACAGATTGTCGAAACCTCTCTATATAGCTTTACTTTTAAGCATATTTGTACGGTTTCGCAGCTGTGGATTTTATTCTCCAATAATGATAATAATAATATTAATAATACGTCGTATGTTACCCATGACTAAGGATTCATAAAGAAAAGTCACTTATATATTTTCGTTAGTTTTATTACAAAATTGTCACTGGAGTTATAACAAATAATTGATATCACAGATTCACATACAAAGAGAGAGAGAAAAAAAATAATAAAACAGTAAATACACACATAGTATATTCATTTTTGTTTTTTCGGGAAATATTATTTTTATTTTGCCTTTTCTTCTTCTTCTCCTTCTTCTTCTTCTTCCCACTTCATATCAATAAGGTCGCTTTTTCCGAGACTTTCCAGTTTGTGCGCGACCTTATGGCTCTATTTTTTGTGTTTTATTTAGTTTCTAGTGTCACCTATATTTACGTTTTTTCTCTTCCTAACAGCAGGCATTAATCGAAGCAATGATCATGACATTTATAAAATTATTTACAAAGATAATTGCTTAGTTAGAATATATATATCCCGGAAAATAAAAAAAAGATAATGGTAAGGTAGAGAGAGAGAGAGAGAGAGAGAGAGAGAGAGAGAGAGAGAGAGAGAGAGAGAGAGAAAAAAAAAAGGATGAAATTGTGTCTGTGTGTTATTGGTGCGTCATTATCATCATCATCATCATCATCATCACCCAGTGCCTTAGAAAGTCTTATCACGGTGACGTCACTGCCAAGCTCTTAGCCCACTTTGATGACGTCACTTGTGACGTCATAGAGCGATTACCTCGACCATCTTTGATGTGAGAGAATTATGTTTTTTATTTCTCGGCTTTTTTGCAGGTTTTTATTATCTTTTCAGTTTTTTTGGTAGCTTTAAATAAAGCACAGTATGGTTTGAATAAAGCATCGGACTTGAAATCGTTTTCGTTAATAAATAAGGTTTATCGGAAACGTCAAAACTGTATAATCGCATCAACGCCAGTGGGATAAGTGGATCTCAGCGGTGACGTCATCACTTGAAAACGGTTCCGAGATGATTTATTTTTATCAGGACACGCCGAAATCAGCATCATACAATAGTACAGCATCTTACAAGGTACGTTAGTGGACATTGATAAAATGCCAAAAGAGCCGATTCGCTTGGGGAGAGAGAGAGAGAGAGAGAGAGAGAGAGAGAGAGAGAGAGAGAGAGAGAGAGAGAGATTTGAATAACTTACTGAAGAAAAAAAGTCGATTGAGGAAACAAAGCGATGATTTATTGTATATTTCTGAGGATAGAAAGATACTGTACAAGTAATTTCCCTTCATATGTACACCCCACCCAATTCTTATGATTACACCAAAATATAGCAAACTAGGAATGTGAAGCCATTATGGAGAAAAGCAGCCTTGGACTGTGTTTGATTTGCTGTAAGAAAACCAAAAGTTTGTCAAGTCTTATTAAAACACGTTACGTGAAATTTCCTCGGCCTACACAGAAACACTTCTTCTTCTTCTTCTTCTTCTTCTTCTTCTTCTTCTTCTTCTTCTTCTTCTTCTTCTTCTTTCTTCTTCTTCAGCGTTTGACAAGGATCTTCCGGAACTAATCACAACTGACACATTTTGAAAATATTAGAAAGTTTTGATTGTGCTTTTTTGATTCAGCGTTTATACATAATGTATGTTTTTCATATGAAGTTTTTTCTATATTTGGTTTTTTCTTTCACGTCTTTTTTATATATATGTATAAGCGGCCGCGTTTTCTCGTGTTTTTGAAATATTTTTTTTTCAGCAGGGTCAAAACAAACACAGTCCTGTGAATCAAGTCATTGAAGAATCGTTTGCCCCTCAACCGTGTACATTCGATTCCTGTGCAACACCCCAAAAAAAAAAATATATTTTGTTCAAGAATGAAACAGCAATTCCAACTTGAAAAAATATAAAAAAAAATATGAAAAAAAATTTACGTCAATTTGTGCAGCCACTATGAATACGGGACAGTTCATCTCTTAATGACCTTTTCCAATGACTTCACATTGTCTAATCTTTACAAACGGTGGTTGGATGCGAGACATACAATACAAAATGGTTCATTTAAATTATGGTACCCACGGTCGCACCCCGAACCACCGTCGCCTTGTACATTATTAATATGCATTATTGTTACAAATAGGTTTTTTTAAATTTTTTTTATTGTATTTTTTAATAGTTTAGAACATTGGACGACATTGATTCATTCAGTAGCAACAAGACTCAGTATCTGGATTGCCTGGGCGACAACAAAAATATTGATTCGTATGCACTCCACTGAACATCTTCATTTGTTCATTTGTTTGTTTGTTCTCGTCTTAAAGTAGTTATAATAATCTTCACAATTCTTACAAATGGAAAAAAAAAAAGGAAAACAAAGTGCAAGATGGACAAAAATAATATATATATCCTCTTATTTTTTTTTTTTGCCCTGACTCTAGTGAAGTCACGAATGGGGTTTATGACGTCACAAAGTTATGACGTTTGAAATGATGACGTCACGAAATCTGTGACGTCAAGGTTCCCCTCAAGCGCATGACGACACCGAGGAGCAAAAGCGGCGGCATCTTTGGTTGGCGAGTTTTGTGGCGCTTTTTTTTTTGGCGAGATTCGGGGGGGGGACCTTCCGCCAGGTTACCACGCCAAAATCTCCGAGCTCTGGTGATCACTGAACCCGCCAGGGCCTGAGGAGAGAGGGAAAAACATATTAGTTTATTTAATTATAAATTTTTTTTAATTACCTGAAATCAATAGAAAAATATTAGTTATACTTAATTGGCAGTTAACTTTTAATTACTTGAAATTAATAGAAAAATATTAGAATTTTAATTTTAGAAATTTATTTAATTAGAAGTTTTTTAATCACTTGAAATTCATAGAAAAATAGTAGACGTTTATTTAATTAGAATTTTTCAAATTGAAATTAATAGAAAAAATATTAAAAGTTTACTTCATTAGAATTTTTTTAATTACTTTATTTATTTAGCAGTTAACTTTCAATTACTTGTAACTCATATAAACAAATACTAGACATTTTTTAATTAGTAATTCACTTTCGATTAATTGAAATTAATATAAAAAATATTAGAAATTTATTTAATTAGAAATTAACTTTTTTCAATTACTAGAGAGGAATAAAGGCATATTAGAATGTTAATTAATTAGAAGTTAACTTTTAACTACTTGAAATCAATAGAAAAAACATAGAAGTTTATTTAATTAGAAATTAACTTTCAGTACTTGAAATTATCTTATCAATTTTATTCTCATGGTTTGCAAATTATTTGGAAGGAAATATCTTAATTTTAAAGGTATATCGGAATAAAAAAGATAAAGAAAAAGCCATCTTAGAAGTTTATATAATTAAAAATTAACTTTTAATAACTAGAAATTATCTTATTATTAAGTTTCTCTTCAGCGTTTGCAAATTTTACAGAAAGCAAATTCGTAATTTTAAAGGTATATTGGGATTAAATTTAAAGTTTTCTTTTGAGTTAGATGGATTTTTCATTGTATTTTTTTTAAACTTATTATTTACGTAAACTTTTCACTTAAATTTGAAGTTTACGTTTCAACTATAAAATACAATGGAAAAATTTTAAGTAACTGAAAAGTTGACTTTTACTTTAACTGAAAAATTTTATGTAACTGAAAAGTAAACCTGAAATTTAACTGAAAAATTTTACGTAACTGATAATTAAACTTCAAATTTAACTGAAAAATTTTACGTAACTGGAAAGTAAACTTCAAATTTAACTGAAAAGTTTTTAAAATTAAACTTCAAATTTAACTGAAAAATTTTATGTAACTGAAAAGTAAACTTCAAATTTAACTGAAAAATTTTAAAAATTAAACTTCAAATTCAACTGAAAAATTTAAAAAAGTAAACTTCAGATTTAACTGAAAAATGTTACTTAACCAAAAATTAAATTTCAATTTTAACTGAAAAAATGTTTCCAGTTAAATCTGAAGTTTGCTTCAAATTAAAGGACTCACCGCCGTGGACTGCCACGTCTTCAGTTGGTGAGGTCATGGGGGGGTGTGGGGGGAAGGCGTCACCCATCATGGCCGTCATAGGGGGCATTCCGGGGAATTCGGCACCTCCCATGGGTCCACCTGGGGGCAGGGGCTGCTCCATTCCGGGGGCCACTGCAATAATGATTCGGAAAATAACACTTAATGAGGTTTTTTGGTTGATTGACGCAGTCTCTCTCTCTCTCTCTCTCTCTCTCTCTTCTGCATTTTTGGTTGATTGACGTTGTTGTGGTATAGGTTATATAGAGAACTAATCTCTCTCTCTCTCTCTCTCTCTCTCTCTCTCTGTATCTTTGATTGATTGGTTGACGCTGCTATGATGTAGATTATAGAGAACTAATTCTCTCTCTCTCTCTCTCTCTCTCTCTCTCTCTCTCTCTCTCTCTCTCTCTCTCATGCTCTGAAAGTCTACTTACTGTGAGGGTATCCCATGGGCTGCTGTGGACCGAAATACCCTGGGAACTGTTGTCCTGGGAATCCGCTGTACCCAGGGAAGAAGCCATACCCATCATCCATACCCAGGGGCAGGTCTCGCATTTTGCGTGGGTTTGCGAATAGGTGCGCGCGCATGCCCATCGTAGACAGCTGTTTCATGCGCCGTTCTTTACTGCGCTTGTTTTGGAACCAGACCTGGAAAGAAAAGAGAATAGGAAATTAAATAAAGAAAAAAAAAAAAGAATTGGGGAAATAAATAAAAAAAGACGTTTTTTCTGATTTCTTACAGTATATATTTTCTACATAATTTCCTGGGTAAAAAAGAAAGAATTGGGCAAGTAAATAAAAAAGAAGGGTTTCTTCCTATTTCTTATAATATATATTTTCCACCAATTCCCTTGGCAATAATTTTATCTGTTTTCAGGTAATATTTTAGTTGGATTAACGGCATGAAATATCTCTTTATTATTCTCTCAGATTCTCCATTTCAGAGTATTGAATTACATGGATTAAGCACACAGATATTCGTTATTATTCTCCCGTAATTTACAATTACCTGTGACCCTTGGGTAAGGTCAAAGTTTTTTTTAATACTGAAGCGATATCTCGGGCAGATTTCAAGGTTGAAAGGAGATTGATAAGGTATATGTAGCTTTGCAAAGTTTTGCTCTATACAGTAAGACTTCTTTAGGCTGTAGATTCTCATGTTGTAAGGTTTAAGGAGCTTGACGCAACGATTATTATTATTATTATTTTTATTATTATTATTATTATTATTATTATTATTATATTATTATTATTATTTTGTTGAATAATATGGCTGCATCATGCGAAATGATTTTATACTGACTTTTCTCAGTTTTTCTTATAATTCGTTTTTTATGCACATCAGTATTGGTCAATATTCGGCCAATGTTTATAATTTATTATTATTATTATTATTATTATTATTATTATTATTATTATTATTATTATTATTATTATTATTATTATTATTATAGTGCCTTTTCTCCAATAGTAGCTCTTAAAAACAGAAAATCCACTCCTCCATTCTAGCTTTATTATTATTATTATTATTATTATTATTATTACATTATTATTATTATTATTATTATGTGTATTTATTATTATTATAGTGCTTTTTCTCAACAGTAGCTCTTAAAAACAAGCAACATCCACTAATCCCAACCTATTAGGATTACTCCAAACACTGCTGAATAAATCCGACCGACAACTGTATACCCTTTAAGCTATATTAGTTATTATTATTATTATTATTATTATTATTATTATTATTATTATTACCACCCTTCAAAGCGTACGTGTTGGAAACACCTCAGACACGACACGACAGTTGGTTTGGGCGGAAGGGAGGAGCGTAAATAAACGCAACGTGACACTTCTGCCTAATTTAGGGTGGCAAGCAATTACTAGGAGCCACAGGGGGTGAAAGGTCGGGCGGGTACCCACTGATGCCTTGACCCCATCTTCCGTCCTTGGCTTTTGTGCGTTCGAATGAGGGCAGTGTCAGATCAGGCCGTCCGCTACAAGTGTGAAACGAATGTGGAACGTGTGTGGAGGTGTGTGTGTGTGTGTGTGTGTGTGTGTGTGTATGTATATATATATATATATATATATATATATATATATATATATTATATATATAAATTATATATCTATATTTATATATATATATATATATATATATATATATATATATATATATATATTATATAATATATATACACACATTATATATATATATATATATATATATATATATATATATATATATATATATATATATATATGTATATATGTGTGTAAGCGTTAAATTACTTCAAAGGGAGAGTTAGCTTGCTAATAAGCCTGAATGGTGTCCGTCTGGAGGTCCATCCAGACTGTAGTAAAACATGACATAAACACGTCGGCAACTTATCTTTCAGACGTCACAAACAAGTTGAATACAAGTTAACGATTTATTGCTACTCCTAACCAGTGCTTTATACGATGATCCAGTCTTTGCCAAAGCTTCGTTCTCTACTTAGGGTCGTTGATTTGTTTTCAAGTTGTTGCCGATAAGTTGCCGATGTGTTTACGACATTTAGCTCTGTTCTCTGCCTACTGTCGTTGACTTGTTATCAACATGTTCCCAGTAAGTTGCCGATGGGTTGATGACATGTGACTTCGTTCATGCGACTCCGTTATCTGCTCACTGTTTTTGAATTGTTTTCAACATGTTGCTAATAAGTTGCCAGTGTTTATGACATGTTTTACAGTAGTTTGGCCTCACCCTAAGCTGTTATTTTGTGCTCTGAGATTGGTTCCTCCATGGACCAGGCAACCTGCGTTTCAAGCTTTGGTTAAAGAAATGAAAGGGAGAAGAAGAAGAAAAAAAAAAGATAAATGTGGGGTTATGTGGTGTCCAGGTGTCAATCTTCTCAAGATCAGCAGGAATGGGAGGGAGGAAGGGGTAGGGAAGGGGGGGATAGGACCCCCCTCATACGGGGAGAATGGAAAGGTGGGGGGGGGTGGCCTGACACCTCCTCACGCGACCGAAAGAGATGTCATTGTTATTGATCACTTGGACCCGAAACTTTTCCTCCGGCCATGATACTTTTATTTATTTATTTATTTATTTTTGTTGTTGTTTTTGTTGCGTTTTTGTCGTTTTAATTTTTTTTGGGTGTCAAGTTTTTGCTCTTTTCCTCTAAGCACACACGTGCATATATATATATATATATATATATATATATATATATATATATATATATATATATATATATATATATAATATTTTGTCTGTATGTATATGTGTGTGCTTAGTTGTCACAGTAAAATTTCATCTAGGCAATTTTGCAAGTACATTCCACTTGTAATATAGTATATCAAGATTTTGTGATAGTTGAACGTGGAGTCATTACCCGCTGACTGTCTTTGGACACACAAAATAAATTCCTGGTTATACATTGCATTTTATATTATTATTATTATTATTATTATTATTATTATTATTATTATTATTATTATTATTGTATCATGAACACA
>NC_089761.1:29890643-29903143 GCF_040412425.1 Macrobrachium rosenbergii | reverse complement strand
TAATAATAATAATAATATTGTACAGTACGTTTGCACATCGGGGAAAATTTAATTTTTTAATATATCATCAAACCTTCTATTTATTTAGTTATTTATTTATTTATTTATTTATTTATTTATTTATTTATTATAAAGACATGCATCTCGACGAGTCTACATTTTAGAAAGTCGATTTTCACTCCTGTCTCAGCCCTAATTTCCATCTGGTCGCGGAAGATTTAGATAACAGTGAAAACCAGAGGTGAAAATAAAGTCATCGTCTGACCCTGTCCCCTCCTCTCCCCTCCCCTCCCCTCCCCGTCCCCCTCCCTCGCACATGCGCACTGCATCCATCAAAACTGGGGGAAGGAGGAGCGCAAACAACGTCAGAAACCGAATCTCTGATGTCACGCGTTGAAGAACTAACTCTTCATTGTTCTGGGGAGCAACGTGACACTTGTTTTCTAGTGACGAATTTGCCAACGGAGATGATGCTCGTTAAGAGATGAAAGATCTTCTGTTGGACCTCCTCCCTTTCCTCCTCCTCCTCCTCCTCCTCCTCCTCCTCCTCCTCCTCCTCCTCCTCGGGGTGTGGAGTTACTTGCTGCTACTTAACGCCTCTTCTGTACGGCCAAGAAAAACAATGAGTTTACAGAGTGGTGCATAATGGTGATGTCACTTTCAGCGGCGGTGGCGCTTGCACAGAGAGAGAGAGAGAGAGAGAGAGAGAGAGAGAGAGAGAGAGAGAGAGAGAGAGGAGAGGAGAGTATATGTCTTAATTTGGACTGCTGGGATAGTTTGATTATTGCGAGTATTTTAGATGGTAAGTGGTAGGCTAACGGTAGAATTTATTTGCGTAGGTAATTTTCTCTCTCTCTCTCTCTCTCTCTCTCTCTCTCTATCTATATATATATATATATATATATATATATATATATATATATAGCATATATATATATATATATATATATATATATATAGCATATACATACATACATATATATATATATATATATATATATATATATATATATATATATATATATATATAATATAGAAGCATGTATGTATGAACGTATATTTTCGTGGTGACGTAACAGGTAGGGGACGAATTTTTCCACACAACGAGAGAGAGAGAGAGAGAGAGAGAGAGAGAGAGAGAGAGAGAGAGAGAGAGAGACACACCTGAAAATGAACACCTTTGCTCTTTTTTTCTTCTTCTCCTTTTTTAATCATTATCCCGAGAATACCTCAGCTTCCCAGATCAAAAGGCGCCCGGAGTCGATAATTGAATAACCCGGGTAAAGGACTCGACAAAAATTGAACCAATCCGGCGAAACCGAATAAGCAATAATTCATCATTTCCCCTGTGCGTTGTTTTATCGCGCATTGTGTTCTCCTTCGCACCCTTTTGTTGTTCCCAGTGTGTGTGCGTGTGTGTGTGTGTGTGTGTGTGTGTGTGTGTGTGTGTGTGTGTGTGTTTTTGTGCGTGTTTGTTTTTCTCTTTTTTTTTTCTTCTCGTCTACATAAATTTTCCCTCGAAGCTTCCTTTCTTTACTCTTCCTTTCTTTACTCGGTGCTTTATCAAAATCGCCTTTGGTTACCGTCGCTTCCGGAGTTATTAAACCTTGATTTATAGTTATCAATCGCTTTCTCCGCCGAGAGAGAGAGAGAGAGAGAGAGAGAGAGAGAGAGAGAGAGAGAGAGAGAGAGAGAGAGGCTACACTTCTTGTACCAAAAGAATTGGGCACAGTTATTGCCACGAACGGACAAAGAGAGAGAGAGAGAGAGAGAGAGAGAGAGAGAGAGAGAGAGAGAGAGAGAGAGAGAGAGAGAGAGAGAGACTGCATTCGGCCAAGCCCCTTCTTGGCCCGTCATCATTGTCCCTAAATCATTCTAGGGGCTTCCAGACAGGTGTTAGCGTTTTAAGAGGGGTTGATAAAAGTGGAGAGTGGGTGGTTTTGTGCACGGTGCGAGGGTGAGGCCGAAGAGGGAGGAGGAGGAGGAGGAGGAGGAGGAGGAGGAGGAGGAGGAGGAGAGGAGGGGAGGGGGGGAGGAGGTGATAGAAGGGTGACCCTTGGGCTGAAGAAGGATGATAGAAATTGCGGGAGGGGGGGGGGCAGGATGCAGTGGCTTCCATGTAGAGGGGTGGGAGGGGTATGGGTGATAGTGAGATGAAAGGAAAGAGGGGTGATTGTTGACTGATAACTGAGGGAAGGGGGATGGGGGGGGGAAGAGATCGATGGGGGAGGGGGGAGGGGAAGGATTGTTATGGATATTCTCTTATCTTTCAGCATTGTCCTTGTCCTTGTTGTCCTTGTTAAGATGCTTGAAAGAAGAGTAATTTCTAGGTTAATTATTGTCTGTGCTTTTGTTATTCAGTGGTAATGGTGATTTTTTTTTAAATTTGAATTTATGATGATTTGGCCTTCGAAAATGATAATATGTACACTCTATACTCTTAAAGAATGAACATAAGAAAAAAACATTAATTTGATTATATACGGTAGGTCATTATATGTTCTATTAATTATTCTGTATGTAAAGAAAAGCGAAAAAATCTAGGCTGTTTCTTTATGCGATTACAGACAAGATACGTTGACTTTCTAATGTCGCTTGACAATTTTAAGACATGCAATGAACACGGCCATTGAGTAATTGATACGTTTAACATCATCTCTGATGATATGCAGAGGAAAACGTGTAAGTGTCGTGTTTGCGAGACATCGCAAGGTCTTCTCTCTCTCTCTCTCTCTCTCTCTCTCTCTCTCTCTCTCTCTCTCTCTCTCATAATCTTCCTTTCGTATTTGTTATATCTTCGTTTTTGTAATTTTTTATTTTCTTCCTATAAATCTCTTGATTGTTGCTTTCTCTCTCTCTCTCTCTCTCTCTCTCTCATAACCTTCCTTTCGTATTTGTTATATTTTCCTTTTTGTCATTTTTTATTTTCTTCCTATAAAACTCTTGATTGTTACTTCTCTCTCTCTCTCTCTCGCTCTCTCACTCTCTCTCTCTCTCTCTCTCTCTCTCTCTCTCTCTCTCTCTCTCTCTCTCTCTCTCTCTCATAAGAGACACTTCTCACGACCGATTCCCAATACATTGAGTGAGAGCGTATAAGGAAGGCATTTGCATTATCCAGCGCGATATGGAAAACAAATGGCCGATTATTAATTCGGCGCGGGAGACTGTGACACCATTCGCGCGGACTTGATAGTGACACTCTTAATCGTTTTATTGAGCTGGGAGAGGAGGAGGAGGAGGAGGAGGAGGAGGAGGAGGAGGAGGGGTGATGATGATGATGATAAAGATGATGATGATGATGAGGAGGAGGAGGATGATATGATGATGATGATGAGGAGGAGGAGGAAGAGGAGGGATGATGTTATGATGATGAAGAGGAGGAGGAGGTTGATGGTGATGATGATGATGATGATGATAATGATGATGATGAGGAGAAGGATGATGATGATGATGATGATGATGATGATGATGATGATGATGATGAGGAGGAGGAGGAGGAGGAGGAGGATGATGATGATGATGATGATGATGATGATGATGATGATGATGAGGAGGAGGAGGAGGAGGATGAAGATAATGAGGAGGAGAAAGAGGAGGAGGGGATGAGGAGGAGGAGGAGGATGAGGAGGAGGAGGGAGGAGGAGGAGGAGGAGGAGGAGGAGGAGGAGGCCCCTTGCAAGGAGGAAGGGAAGGGAAGGAAAGGGTTGTGGGGGGGGGGAAGGGGCATCATTGGGGTTGACAATTGCCAGGTGGTGGTTGTTTTAGGCGAGTGTGGCTGGAAGGGCGAGAGGATAGTGATGAGAGACGGATCATCATCATCACCATCATAATAATGGTGACTGGAAGCTGGAAGGAAGGAGAGAAGAGACGGCAGAATGTAAGGTGATGAAGCCGATAAGGAAGAAATTGGTGATGATAATCGGAGATGGAAGAACGGAGATTACATGCAAGGAGCTTTAGGTATTTCATAAAGAATGGCATAAAAAAGATTTAGGTAAGGAACAGGTTTATAAATTATTAGCTTAAAAATCTATAGGATAGTTATGTAATGTACAGTTATGTATTTTGAAGGGTTATTGAATATTAATGATATTTGTTGATTAGTTACGTGTGTGTTATGCATCTGGCCTACGATAATAAGTTGATAAAACAATTTTTAAAAAATTTAATTACAAAACGTGTATAAAATAATTTTGCTGCCATTAAGCTAATATAAATTTTTAAAATGCCTTTATACCTTGTTGAAAACAGCTTTGCATGTCATGTAAAGAGAAGTAAATACTGAATTGTGACAATATGCATTTATATCGCGTATACCTCATTACAGTGACAATAAGTTAATACAACAATCCCAAAACAATGAATTTATGACGTGTATAAAATCATTTTGCTGTGCCATTAAGCTGATATAAATTTTTTTTAAATGCATTTATACCTTGATTGCCATGTAGAGAGGATGAATTTATGATGTCTAAAATCATTTTGCTGCGCCATTAAGCCGATATAAAATTTTTAAAAGGCATTTATACTTTGCTACTGAAAACACCTTTGCATGTCGTGTAGAAAGAAGGAGCTATTTCTGTCCTTATTCGAGAGGGCGCACGGAGAATTATTCCAGGTGCCTGGTGGAAAGAGTAGACGAAAAGTTCGCCGAGTTCACTTGTTGCATAGATTGCTATTGCTATTGCTCCTGCTTCTGCTGCTGCTGCAGTTGCTGCAATTGCTGTTGCAGGAGCTGGGAGAAAAAGGGGCGTTACCCTCAAGTTACAATGGAAGGTAAGGTAATGATTGGGACGATGCGGTTAATGCAAGCCCTAATGATTGGGATTAGGGGGATGGGTTAAAATAATGCCTCTCTCTCTCTCTCTCTCTCTCTCTCTCTCTCTCTCTCTCTCTCTCTCTCTCTCTCTCTCTCTGTCGGAGGTTAGTTTGCTTGCGAGATTAGCATAAAACGTTTCTTTTGAATTTTCTCGCTTGCTGGATTGAGACGTTACTTTGCAAGGATTAGACACAGTTCGTCTTAAAGGTTACTTTTTATTATAATCTATTACAATTTTCTTATAAATTGCTTAATCTTAGTATAAAACCTTGTTTTTTTTCTGAATGCTTAGTAGTAAATAGCTGGTACAGACAGTATAGTAATAAGTCATAATTATATAGGCCATTATATAATTTAGATATCTAGTCCACGGTTTTAAAACGGGTCTTATGAAGACATCACTTGAGTGAAAAGCAAAAATCCAGTGTGGGGGTAAATTGTTGATGCTGATTCCATTGGAGGGGGCGGGGGCGGAGCGGAACGGCAACCATTCCAGAAGGAATACTTGCATAAACTGGTTCCTTTAGTGATTTAGATGATAATTCGGTTGTCACAGGTCTTAGAGTTTGCAACCCTCTGTTACGTTATAAGGATTAGTGTACTGAGTTATATTTTGCCAACCTGTCTGCAGTGTCAAACTAATATATATATATATATATATATATATATATATATATATATATATATATATATATATATACACACACACACACACACACACACACACACATATATATATATATATATATATATATATATATATATATACACACACACACACACACATATATATATATATATATATATATATATATATATATATATATATATATATATATATATATATATATATATATATCCGAGAAGGGCCACTCCACTCCTCTCCGAATTTTATAATACTCTCTCAGAGAAAAAAAAATAAGTAAGCTTATTTAAAAAAAAAAAATATTTACATGTAAAGACGTTTATATGTTTTCCATAAATCGTAATTTACCGTATGAGATACAGACACCCAAATTCCGTTGAAAACCAATGGACGTCATTACCCCTAATCTGTGTCAACGCCACTGCTGTGTGCTGTGTTTAGACGCAGCGTGTCACAGCAACTATGCGGTCCCGTAGGTGTAGAGGCGAACTAACCCATATAAGTGGCAAAACTGGATAGCAGGGTCTGGAAGTTCCCCCAGTGGCAGACCTTGGGTCTGCAAGTTCCCCCAGTGGCAGACCTTGGCAGACAGACCTTGGCAGACAGACCTTGACAGCAGGCAACAAGCGGCAGCAGAGCAGCAGGAGACGACGTAGAGATACTTTTGGTAGCAGGAGAAGCACCAGAATCGGCAGCAGGAGAGAGAAGGGAAGAAGCTTCTTCGAAGGGTCTGGTATAGTGGTTGGTGGCTGGAAGGGAGCTAGCTGGAAGGAAGGGTCCATTAGGAGGGGAGAGAGAGAGAGAGAGAGAGAGAGAGAGAGAGAGAGAGAGAGCCTCTGGGTTTGTCTTCAAGGCAGACTCGTGACGAGCAGTTTCATGCGCTTCTGGTTTTTTTTTTTTTTTTTTTTTTTCCCGCTCCTCTTTTTATTTCTTCTTCAGATGGATTTCGGGTTATAATTGTATTTAGTTGGTTTGTCTGTGAATATGTCAATGCTTTTTTTTTTTTCTCCCTTTTCTTTTATACGGCGGTTTCGGACGCAGAAGGGGAAAATAGCTGTTGCAGGAGGAAATAGAGGTCGTGGAGGATTCTCTCTCTCTCTCTCTCTCTCTCTCTCTCTCTCTCTGATTATAGATAGATGCGTGATTTTCAGGGGCAGGGGCAGAGCGGGGAAGGGGAAGGGGGAAGGGGAAGATATATTGGCATCCCTTAATGCCATGGAGTGGATGAGAGGCCAGGGAAGGACGACTCGCCGGGGATAACAAGTGCAGTTTCTCGACGATTCGAGAAGTGGTATTACTGCTGCCTATAACTTCCAAGGGACTTCTCTTTGAAGGGTCTTGGATGTCAGTGGGGGGTGCAGGGGAAGGGGGGGGAGGGGAAGGGAAGGGGAAACATCGCTTGTACGAAGACAGCCAGCGGGAAACAGGACGTCTGCATTAAAAATGTTTCTCCAATTCGCGGAATTCAAGGCTGCGTCCCCGTCATCTGTCAGCATAACTATTAATTGTACCTCGTGTGACTTGAATCCTTCCTTTATTCTCTCTCTCTCTCTCTCTCTCTCTCTCTCTCTCTCTCTCTCTCTCTCTCTCTCTCTCTCTCTCTTATCCTTTTCCTCCACTGACTTCATGTCTTGCTTGCATTATTCATTGTTTGTTATCTCTCTTCGTTACTACCAGACCTTATCATCAGAGGCATCTTGGAGTGGAGTTGATGACGTCACATGACGATAGGGATATGCAAGATTATCACTTGATGACGTCATCCTTGTCACATCTTCCCTAAATATTGATGTCGATTTCAGATGCCGATAATTTTATAAGCCGGAGACTACTTGCTATTCGTTTGTGAAATAGTAGAGAATATTCCAAAAATGATAAGTTAAAAGAGGGAAATGAGATACATAGGTTATTTCATTTTAGGCAACTGTTGCGTTTTTTAATTTTTATTTTTATTTATTTCATTCTGTGATGATCGCTTGGTTGGGAGACTATGTCTCTTGTAGCATCGGAAATCCAATTTATTATTTGTTCCTCCTCTGCCCCTCCACTTTTTTTTTTTTTTTTTTTTTTTAGCTTCTCGGTTCTTATCTTAAAATGAAATTATTATGGACAAGAAAAAAATCTGCCCTATGCAAAGGACAGCCCTCTGTAAGAGTTTTGAATGTTGTGGAACGCTTGCTTGCGTATTTGAGACTGAATGCTCATCAAACCATTTCATCATTTCATGCAACATTCATTAACAGTATTTTTGCTTTCACGAAATGAGGCGTCTCAAATATTTGTACTGGGTTTCCTCGAATTCGCCTTTGCGTATACTGCCCTTAAATAGAAGACTGCAGTATCTGCAAAAATACAATACTGAGAAAAATGGTAGATACTCCCTCGCCTTACTACTGATTTTGCAGATACTGCAAATTGGACCCCCTAAATACTTGTGGAAAGCATTGAAGAATCATTCTGAAACTGCAATAACTTGTGTATTAGTGTTTCACTAGCCCAACAGGTGGCATATCTCAATTTAGAAAATTCTGCAGATACTGCAGTTTTCCATTGTAGGGCAGTGTGGAATACTGGAACTTCCCAGTGGCTAACATTCTGACTCCTTGGTCGTGTCACACATCCAACCTCACTACAATCTTGTAATATAATATTCAACAGGTAATATAATATTCAACTTTATCTTCGCTAACTTGTGACGCTTCTATCTTGCAAGAGAAGAGGCGAAGATGAACTCAAACTTTATCAGCCTCGAGTAAAGCTTCTGTGCTTACGGGCTACTATATTGAAATTTGCGACACATACTTGTCAATGAGGACTGTTAGCCCTGGAAAGCTTGTAACTTTTTTGAATAAATATCTCCTCTAGTTACCATTCAGTTTCAGTGAGGTCCTGTTAGTAACTGTAGTAATACACAGAACAGTATTATTGTGCAAGTGATAAAGTTTCATGTGTGTGTGTATATATATATATATATATATATATATATATATATATATATATATATATATATATATATATATATATATATATATATATATGTGCGTTTACGTTTGTATGTATGTATATATAGAGACACACACATGAATATATATAAAATGTGTCTGCGGTATGTATATGTGTGCGAACGCGCGGAACTACACCAACATTATATTATACAATATTATATATTCATTCATTAAACGAAGAAAGCCCAGAACATTTTTGAAACCTCGGTTACTTGTTACAATCTTGTAATGACACCTTTGCGGCGCAAATTACATCATGGTTCCTGTTCTGGTCACGAAATGATCCATTATTATTTGACTGTGTTGGGGATCCGCTTTTGCAACGGACTGCATTTTATTTGGTCCATTGGTTGGGCTGCTAGATTCTCTTTCAAGTTGCTTTGTGCATGCATGCATGCAAAACATAAGCTAAATGTTATTTGCATATATATATATATATATATATATATATATATATATATATATATATATATATATATATATATATATATATATATATATATATAGTATTTTTTCTTTCTTCTGGATCTGATCCATGTCAGCCAAAGTGATATGCAAAGGACTACAATTGTTTTCGTTTTATCGTCATACGAAAAATAATGAATGATTAGATTTGGGAAAATATAGATATTCGTTAAGTCACATCACCTGTTGTAGGTGTAACTTCAGCAATCGGAAGCATATTATGGAGGATAAAGTTAAGGAAAGGATAAACACGATTAATATAATAAATGTAAAGAAGAATAAGACGAAAATAAGTAAAACCCATCATTCCAAAAGTATAACCAAACTAACGAAAATAGAATTGGAGCAACAAGCCATGGAAGAAAAAGAATAAAGCCAAGGAAAAGGTGAACAGGTGAACATGAATAATCAAGTAAATGTAAAGACGAATAAGAAGAGAATAAATGAATAAGCCCCATCATTTCACAAGTATTAATAAACCAACGAAAATCTGATTTGGCCAAGAAGCCATGGAAGAAACGGCATCAGCAAAAGATAAATACACGAGAGAGAGAGAGAGAGAGAGAGAGAGAGAGAGAGAGAGAGAGAGAGAGAGAGAGAGAGAGAGAGCCTCCAGCAGCCCCCAGGTACATATAAAAAGCAAGGGCACCAAGCCTTGATGGCTGGATGCACGCAAGCCCACACTGACCACCGCCACACTCCCACACCCCTAATCTTGAAATCGACAGACGGACGGACGGGGAGGGATAGACAGACGCACACACACACACGCATAGATATATATATATATATATATATATATATATATATATATATATATATATATATATATATATATATATATATATATGTATAACATATATATAAATTATATTATATACATATACAGACCCTTTGTATACGTGTATACCTGCCCTTACGTAAATATAAGCAAATTATTCTGTGTACATTTGTGTTGACGTAAACGTTTGAATTTCGTCTTTTTTATACTCGGGTATCTACGGACGCTTATAAATTACGATCACGAATGTAACATAAATTCCTGAAATATTAAAACACAGACAGAGACACTGACACATACACACACACACACACACACACACACACACACACACACACCTCTCGGAAGATTGTAGGGAATCAGGGATATGCACTGGCCGCCTCCAGCCACGCCAAACCGTCCAAGTTGACATGCTCAGACTAACTCAAGTCGCACTCGACCTTCGGCCCTCCCAAGACCGGGATGAAGGGGTTGAGAGAGAGAGAGAGAGAGAGAGAGAGAGAGAGAGAGAGAGAGAGAGAGAGAGAGAGCTATGAAATGAACAAGGTATTGGAGAAATTGGGGACAGTAACTAGGAAACTTTAGATGTCAATCTGGTAATCACCCTTGCGATGCTGGGGAACGAGAGAGAGAGAGAGAGAGAGAGAGAGAGAGAGAGAGAGAGAGAGAGAGAGAGATCCTGGTCGAAAGTATTCCCCTATAGCGCCATGGAGACCCGCCGTTGATATTTTAATCCACCAATTGCCACCGAATTACTCTTCTGGTTCTGGTACCTGTTTTCTCTCTCAGCTCTGGTATTCCGGTATTCCGTAATAAACACTGGATATTATCTGGGTTATTTGGAAGTAGGGCAAGTTATCTCCCTAGTGTTCAATAAGACCCATATTTCCTGTATATGATAACGAGATGCAGTATTTAAACTCGAATCTAAATATTGGGCCTTCTGAAGGCTTTTCACACATGTGATTTAGCAGTGTTTTTATTCATTTGGCATTTGTTATAAACAACTATTATTATTATTATTATTATTATTATTATTATTATTATTATTATTATTATTATTATTATTATTATTATTATTCGTGTAGGACTTCCATACCCAAATCACAATTGATTTATATCTTTTCCGGTCTCTGTAACGAAATGCCACTTGTACTTTTTTTTTATTGTTTTTGCAATATGAAATTTCATACCTTTTTGTATAAGATAGAATTTGAATCCCAGAATGAAAATAAATTTAAAAAAATTTGAAATAAATAAAATAAGCAGAACACAAATGAGGCAACAAGCTATGGCATGAGCCTCGTGGGGGTAAAAATCCCGAAGAAGAAGAAGAAGAAGAAGAAGAAGAAGAAGAAGAAGAAGAAGAAGAAGAAAGAGGATTAAAAAAGTAAGATTGGCAAGAATGGAAGAGAGAGAGAGAGAGAGAGAGAGAGAGAGAGAGAGAGAGAGAGCCCCGAAGGATTGCGTGCCATGGGGCCCCAAGACCTGCCAATGCGTGAGTCGCCTCCTGGCGGCGGCGGCGGCGGCGGGGCAGCAGCAGCAGCAGCAGCAGCCAGAGGTACGATGATGGTCGTACGTGTACGAGAACCAACAACAAGAAGCTAGCTGAAGCTGCTGACTGAAGACTGAACAGCGGGTGACGTGCCCCTCACGTGAATACGAGAATTGATTCATCACTGTCTCTGGGTTTTGTAATGTTTCATGTCTGTGCTCACGCGAAAATCGTGCCAAAGTCTCCGGAGAAGAGTCAGCCCTTCTCTCTCTCTCTCTCTCTCTCTCTCTCTCTCTCTCTCTCTCTCTCTCTCTCTCATGCTTGTCGTAACAAGAATACCAAAGAAGTAGGAGATATGATTCTCTCTCTCTCTCTCTCTCTCTCTCTCTCATGCTTGTCGTAATAACAATACCAAGGAAGTAGGAGATATGTCTCTCTCTCTCTCTCTCTCTCTCTCTCTCTCTCTCTCTCTCTCTCTCTCTCTCTTATGCTTGTCGTAACAAGAGTACCAAAGAAGTAGGAGATATGACTGACTCTCTCTCTCTCTCTCTCTCTCTCTCTCTCTCTTATGCTTGTCGTAATAACAATAGCAAGGAAGTAGGTGATATGACACGCTCTCTCTCTCTCTCTCTCTCTCTCTCTCTCTCTCTCTCTCTCTCTCTCTCTCTCTCTCTCTCTCTCTCTCATATGCTTGTCGTAACAACAGGACCAAGGCAGCAGGAGAGATGAGCTTCAGAAACCAGTTATTTCACTGGCTTAAAGTACGTAGCTTGTCAAATAATCACGAAAACTGGTAACATGGGCCGCCACTAGGAACTGTTCTGTGTCGGCTTCTTTATTCGTGGTGACTTTTTTTTTTTTTTTTTAGGGGAACTATTCTTTAAAAAATTAGTTGCTAAGAAGTACATTTGACGCCCGTCATTGATTCATCAGCTAAAGGATGATCGTAGCACTGATTTGCATTTTGCTCTTGGGTCGTCCCATTATACTCGTGTGTGTGTGTGTGTGTATATATATATATATATATATATATATATATATATATATATATATATATATATATATATATATATATATATATATGTATTATATATGTGTATATATATATTACATATGTTTGTATAATATATATAATGTATATGTATGTATACATGTATGTATATATGTGTACGTATATACACGTATACATATATACAGACACTTACATGTGTATATATCTACACATATATATTATATGTATATATATGTGTGTTTGTGTGTGTGTATGTGTGTATATGTGTGCATATTGA
>NC_089761.1:29883143-29885643 GCF_040412425.1 Macrobrachium rosenbergii | reverse complement strand
GTCAGTCACGTGTCCTATATTTCATTGGTGATTTTTGCTTACTTCGTTAAAATCACTGAATAACCCAGTAAGAGGGTAGTCCGTCAGTGCACCTCATGCGGTGCACTGTAGGCATTACGTAAGGTTCTTTGCAGCGTCCCTTCGGCCCCTAGCTGCAACCCCTTTCGTTCCTTTTGCTGTACCTCCTTTCATATTCTCTTTCATCTTACTTTCCACCCTCTCCTAAAAGTTGATTTATAGTGCAGCTGCGAGGTTTACCTCCTGTTACACCTTTCAGACCTTTTACTGTCATTTTCCTTTTCAGCGCTGAATGACCTCATAGGTCCCAGTACTTGGCCTTTGGCCTCAATTCTACATTCAATTCAATTCAGTTCAAAATCACTGAATATCTGCTTCGGCAAATCTCCCGAATGACAGTGAAAATAAACGAAAGTAAACGAACAATAAAAAAAAAAGAGAGAAAAAGTTACGATTAATGTACTACTCTCATTCCGGATTTTCCGGTTTGCCTAATCCGGAACCGGTAAATCATGTCGTGGCTCACATAGTCCGTTTGGGCAACAGCACGTTTCTTTCTCTGTCAGTTTTTTTTTTTTTTTTTTTTTTTTTAATATCCACCTCTGTTTTTTAAGCAAATCGCACTTTCTTTTCAATTTTTTTCTTTATCAGTTTTTTTTTTATATTCACATCTTTTTTTTAAGCAAATCACGCTTTCTTTTTCTTTTTTTAATTTTTTCTTTAGTTTTTTTTAATTGCACCTCTTCTCTTTTTTTATCATTTTTTTTAATATTCACCTCTTCTGTTTTTTTAAGCAAATCACACTTTCATTTCGATTTTTTCCTTTAGTTTTTCTTTAAATATCCACATCTTTTGTGTTTTTTAAGCAAATCACGCGTTCTTTTGAATTTTTTCTGTAGTTTTCTAATATCCACCACACCTGTGTTTTTAAAACAAATCACACTTTCTTTTCAATTTTTTTCGATTTTTTAATATCCACCTCTTCTGTGTTTTTTAATTAAATCACACTTTCTTTTCAGTTTTTCTTTAATTTTTTTATGACCACTTTTTTGTTTTTTTTTAAGCAGATCTCACTTATTTCTTTCTCTGTTTTTTAAAATATTTTTTATACACATCTGTATTTTTTAGGCATTTGCGCTCTCGTTATTGATTTCCACAATTCTCTTGTTATGTTTTCGTGCGTAGTTAAGTTATTGTTGATTTTCTATTGTCTTCTAATTTCTTCCTAAGCAAAGGAAGTTATTATTGATTTTTCATTCTCTTCCTAAGCAAAGTAGTTCTTGATTGCCTTTAGAAGTGAAACTAGCTTTCATTACTTATTGTAAGTTTTGGGAGATTCCTTAGTTCGTGGTTTTTCTTTTAATCATACGATGATTTTTTTCTACCTCGCTAACTGCTTTCTTAGTACTCTATATGCGAACTTTCATTCATTACACGTGATCATTGGTGGCCATGAAGTAGCGGTCCCATTACATTAGTCAATAAAATACATAATTACGAGCGAAAAGAACAGTGGTCTCGTTATTCACAAAAGCGCACAAAATATAATAAATAATAATTAGGAGCGAAAAGAGTATCAGTGTGCTAAATTAAAAATGATTGACGTATTGAATGCAGTAAAACTCACGCAAACTATATTGGCGCTTTGAAGCACTGCTCTATTTTCTGGGAACCTTCTTGATGTTGCTTTAATTTTCTCTTGACGGGGAAAAGAGGTGGAGTAAGTTTTAATATTCTCTTGAGGAGGAAAAGAGGTGGAGTAAGTTTTAATATTCTCTTGAGGAGGAAAAGAGGTGGAGTAAGTTTTAATATTCTCTTGAGGAGGAAAGAGGTGGAGTAAGTTTTAATATTCTCTTGAGGAGGAAAAGAGGCGGAGTAAGTTTTAATATTCTCTTGAGGAGGACAAGAGGTGGAGTAAGTTTTAATATTCTATTGAGGAGGACAAGAGGTGGAGTAAGTTTTAATATTCTCTTGAGGAGGACAAGAGGTGGAGTAAGTTTTAATATTCTCTTGAGGAGGAAAAGAGGTGGAGTAAATTTTAATATTCTCTTGATGAGGAAAAGGGGTCGAGTAAGTGCTAATATTCTCTCGAGGAGGAAAAGAGGTCGAGTAAGTTTTAATATTCTCTTGAGGATGAAAAGAGGTCGGGTAAGTTTTAATATTCTCTTGAGGAGAAAAAGAGGTCGGGTAAATTTTAATATTCTCTTGAGGAGGAAAAGATTTCGAGTAAGTTTTAATATTCTCTTGAGGAGGAAAAGGGGTCGAGTAAGTTTTAATATTCTCTTGAGGAGGAAAAGGGGTCGAGTAAGTTTTAATATTCTCTTGAGGAGGAAAAGAGGTCGAGTAAGTGAGGAGGAAAAGGGGTCGAGTAAGTTTTAGTATTCTCTTGAGGAGGAAAAGGGGTCGAGTAAGTTTTAATATTCTCTTGAGGAAAAGAAGTCGAGGTTATAATAATAATAATAATAATAATAATAATAATAAT
>NC_089761.1:29865643-29875643 GCF_040412425.1 Macrobrachium rosenbergii | reverse complement strand
AACCGTGGCTGTGTCATGTTTGTTAGCCTATGTATCCAGCCGTAAATTCATTCATAAATATTTGTACATTTTTACAACACAGAGCCTATATAGACAGAGAGAAATATATATATATATATATATATATATATATATATATATATATATATATAATATATATATATATATATATAATATATATATATATATATATATATATATATATATATATATATATATATATATATATATATATATATATATATATATATATATGTATACACACACATATACACATACACATACGTACTATAAACCTTTGCACGTTTGTCAATGCTGAAAACCAAGTAAGAGTTCACTTTCATTTTCTCGCATAATTACAGAAATTATTTAATGTACTTACTATGCTGTATAGTATATAGTAAGAGTAGTTAAAGTCGGAGTGGCCCACTCCCGGGAGTGATAAAAATAGTTAACTTGTATTCTAATTTTCACAGATTTTTACGCAGCATTCTGGTTCATAAACTTTCGCTCTAATTCACAAATGTTGGCTCTAATTCAACAAACATGTGCTCTCATTCAACAACCATGTGCTCTGATGTTTGCTTTAATTCGCAAACGTTAGCTCTAATTCAGCAAACCTTTGCTCTAATTTACGAAAAGTGCGCTCTAATTCAACAAACGCTTACTCTAAATCACAAACGTTTGCTCTAATCCGCAAAAGTTAGCTCGAATTCAACAAACTTTAGTTCTAATTCACGACATTAGCTCTAATTTTACAAACGTTTGCTCTAGTAACAAACTTTTGCTCTCATTCACAAACATTAGCACTAATTCAACAAACGTTTGGTCTAATTCACGGCGCCATTGAAGGGTCCCGAATGCATTTTTTGAAGACGTCCTTCTTTTAATATGTTGTAAATATTTGATTGCGTTTCATTAGGTGTCGGGATCGCGTCGCCTTCCTTTGATCGTTGTTGAAATAAGTTCTCGTTTGGAAGCTGTTATCAATTGTTCTCTTATTAGAGTTATTTCTGATAACTCTATAAGTTAAACATTTGTATAAGCCGTGTAGTTTTTTTTTTTTTTTTTTGAAAACAGAAAAAAGGTTCCTGCAAAGTTTAGGAATAAAAAAATATTTGCACATTTTTTTTTTTTTGCAGTCGCTAAAATAACATGCATGTAGAATTTTGAATTGTCACATACGTTACTACGAAGCTTTAATAGCGAACAGATCAGTTTGCAATTAATGAAACAGTTCAAAAGAAAAGCCAAATCTATTTATTCCTCCATTTGAAGTTGAAGAAACCTTTTTTTTTTGTATACGAGAAGGAAAAAAAAAAAGGTATTTAGGTATTTTAAATCGGCTGAGCAGAACATTTAAGAAAATGAAATTTCGCAGAATCCCCTTTGCGAGGTACATAAACAAGACAATAAAATGCAACCTTATTATTCGCTCTGAAGAACCCCAATAGGCCCTTATGGCATCAGAATTCCCTCTGACTCTGTCCCTCCCTCTCTCTCTCTTTCTCTTGCTCTCTCTCTCTCTCTCTCTCTGTGCACCCCACGGTATTGGCTTCGCCAAGGAGGAAATAAACGGCCAAATTCTTTCCGCTTACTTCTTCGCTAACATTTATCGGATCTAATCTTCATAAAAGTCACAATAAACGCCACTAAGCATACCACTAAATCACTTTCCTCTCTCTCTCTCTCTCTCTCTCTCTCTCTCTCTCTCTCTCCACTGCTACTTCACCTCCTCTATTTCGACTACTATTACTGCACGCCTATACTTCCCCTTCCCCTCCATCCTGGGTATACCTCCCCTCCTCTCCTAATCCACCCCCACCTTCCCTCCCACGTGGTCCTTCTATATCTTGGCTGCTGGCGGTACACCCAAGGTACACCTACACCCAAGACGAGGGGGCTACACTGCTCAAACACCTACTACATCTGATGCTCAACCACGTGTAAGGGGAAAGGCTGGTGAGAGAGAGAGAGAGAGAGAGAGAGAGAGAGAGAGAGAGAGAGAGAGAGAGTTTGATGATGATTGATGAAGGCGAGAGCCCAAAGGTAAAATGGCTTAACATGCAACCAGGCTTACAGAAAGACAAGTGTACGTATTGATTGATAGATAAATATATACTCAAGATCATATATATATATACATATATATAGTAATTGACTCATTGTAAAATTTGAACGAAGAACTACTTAGTGTTTGTAAAATCGAATTTAATAAAAAAACAAAAAAAAAAGGCACCGTCAGTTGTAAATTTTACATTCAAATCTCTCTCACTTTCTATATTTTACAGAAGCTATCTGAAATCTAAATAATTTTACTGTCCTGGTGTGACTCACTGAGCAATATTTAAAGCATTTGTTGAGGCCAGTTTATTTATTTTAGTATAAACAATTGAACACACTAATGGCATTAGGCTGTTTATTGAAGATTTCAGGTGACTAATGACTTACACAGTATAAATCGTTGAAATTGGATGGAAAGAGAGAGAGAGAGAGAGAGAGAGAGAGAGAGAGAGAGAGAGAGAGAGAGAGAGAGAGAGAGAGAGAGAGGTTACATAAATAACGGTTTACACAGTATAAATGAGTGAAAATTGATGTTAAATTGAGAGAGAGAGAGTGAGAGAGAGAGAGGTTACATAAATACCGGCTTATACAGTATAAATGAGTGAAAATGGATGTTATGTTGGAAGAGAGAAAGAGAGAGAGAGAGAGGTTACAAAAACACCTGCTTACACAGTATAAATGGGTAAAAATGGATGTTAGATTGAGAGAGAGAGAGAGAGAGAGAGAGAGAGAGAGAGAGAGAGAGAGAGAGAGAGAGAGAGAGTAATAGGAGGTGATACATAAATAAAGACTCTAAAATACACATCCACCATCGTCCAAAAAAAAAAAAAAAGGAAAACAACAATGGCCTCTCATGAAAAAGCTGCACTGTGCCAACGCCTGGGGTGGGGTGGGAATGCGGGGGGCGGGGGGAGGAGGTCGTTCGGTAAATATTTGAATAGTCAGCTGAAAGGTAAACATATTCACCGGGACCAAAAAAAAAAAAAAATATTCTTGCTACAGTTTTTCACGGCTTACAAAGACTGACCAAGGCGTGATGGAAGTGGATGAGGATGGGGTGCCATTTTAGAATGGCGTTGGTTGTCGAGGAGAAGGGAAGGCGACGCCCTTGACTGGAAGCCTTCGAAGAGTCCAGAAACACGTCAGGAGAAGATAAAAACGTGAAGAAGGAGGAGGAGGAGGAGGAAGAGGAGGAAGGAAAAGAGGAGGGCTAATCGAAAGGAGGAGAAGGAAGAGAAAGGCGAATTAAAAGGCGATAGGAGGAGGAGGAGGAGGGGGAAGCGAAAAGAGGAGGAGGGATAAGCGAAAGGAGGAGAAGGAAGAAGAGAAAGGATAATCAAAAGGCGAAAGAAGGAGAAGGAGGAAGAAGAGGAAGGAGGAGAAACGAAAGGAGGAGGAGGAAGAAGCAAAGGGAGAAGAAGGAAGCGGAAGGAGGACGAGAGAGAAGAGGAGGAGGAGAAAGAAGAGGAGAGAAGCGGAGAGAGGAGGAGGAGGAGGAGGAGGTAGAAGCGAAAGGAGGAGAGAGGAGGAGGAGTAGGAGGAGGAAGCAAAAAGAAGAGGAAAAAGCGAAAGGATCAGAAGGAAGAAAAAGGAAGGCGAAAACCTGAGTAGGAAATGAAGACAGCGATGAGGAAGCAAAAAAAAAAAAAAAAAAAAAAAAAAAAAGGGGAGCAGGAATAAGGTACTCACTTACGGCCGCTCCTGTTGCAGAAGAACGCCCGGCCGAACGCTCGACCGACCGAACTCCCGAATTCCCGACCGACGGTGACGACGAAGCGAGTAATGTCGGTTTCACAGCAATTCCGGTCTCCTCGGGGGCGAAAGCCAACAAGAGCGGCTCCGGTGTCAAACGGGACCGCCACGTGTCACGAATTACGGCCGGGCCTTTCACGTGCAAGAGTGCGGAAAATGCGGAGAGAGGAGGCCAGGTTGTGTCGACGGGGCTACGGCATCGGCAATAATGAGGATGTTGTGAGGACGTTATACGAGGATGTTGTGAGGATGGGCACAACACGTGGTGTGGATGTAGGAGGCACTCGAGCGTGTGAGGGATGCTGAGGAGTTTTCTTTTTTTTTCGCGGCGAGAGAAGTTAACGTTAATTACATACTTTAATGGGCCATAGTGAGGTAATTACTTTTAGCTGATTATTTACGTCGCAGAAGATTTTTTGGTGCCTAATTAGGAAATGACGATTTGGTTATGATCACGTCACAGAAAATTTTAAGGTCTATAATCAAGAAATGTCTTTAAATTCATTGTTACGTCACAGAAAATTTTGGTGCCTAGTAAGGAAATTACAGTTAACTGATTGTGACGTCACAGAAAATTTTAGGTTCATAATCAAGAAATGGTATTTAATTGATTATTACGTCACAGAAAAAAATCTTTGGTACTAAAGTAAGAAATGGTATTTAACTGATTATTACGTTACAGAAAAATTTTTTTGGTACTTAATTAAGCAATGGGATTTAATTGATTATTACATCACAAAAAACTTTGGGTACTTAATTAAGAAATGGTATTTAATTGATTATTACGTCACAGAAAAAATTTTGGTACTTAATTATGAAATGGTATTTAATTGATTATGACGTCACATAATTTTTGATCCTTAATTAAGAAATGTCTTAGTTGATTATTACATCACAGAAAATTTTGAGTCAATAATCAAGAAATGTTATTTAGTTGATTATGACGTTACATAATTTTTTTGTTCATTGATTAAGAAATGTCTTAATTGATTATTACGTCACAGAAAATTTTTTTAATCCGTAATTCAGATATGTCTAAATTTATTATGACGTAGAGAAAATATTTTAATCCATAATATGGAAATTAATTTGAGCGAATTATTACGTTGTAGAAAATAATTAAGTCAAGGTCATGAGTAGGAGAGAGAGGAGAGAGAGAGAGAGAGAGAGAGAGAGAGAGAGAGAGAGAGAGAGAGAGAGAGAGAGAAGCCAAACAAGAAGTGGTCCATCAGGCACGAGGATGTGGGGGGTGGGGGTGTTAGTAATATATGGTTGGGGTATGAGAGGTGGTATACATATCACCCTATCATCCATATCACCCGCAGTTATGATGACTTGACTGCTGTGACGAACCGCTGGTGGATTGCATTACATTTTGATGGTGATGGATGAGACAGGAGGAGGAGAAGGAAGAAGAGGAGGAGGAGGAGGAGGAGGAGAAATAGAGGAAAAGGAGGGAGTTTTAACGATGGGAAAAGTCCCGTAATGGAAAACATTCCGACAGATAGGATTGAAAGCCAAAGGAGAAGAAAGTTTTAGTGAAAAAGCTGGTGAAAGATGTGGGAATGAGCATAGATGTGGATACATGGAGAGAGAGAGAGAGAGAGAGAGAGAGAGAGAGAGAGAGAGAGAGAGAGAGAGGAGAGAGAGAGAGAGAGTTAAAGGAGTGAAAAGTTTTAGTGGAACAGAGTTATGAAAGACTAAATTTTATGTGAGAGAGAGAGAGAGAGAGAGAGAGAGAGAGAGAGAGAGAGAGAGAGAGAGAGAGAGAGAGAGAGAGAGAAATATTTAATTCAAGTACACGAGATGAATTATGTATCAAGTCAAATTTAAATTATCAGTAATTATTGATATGGATGGAAATATGAATGGTCTTAAAAATATTTAAAGAAATTCTCTAAAATAGGTCTCTCAACCTAATTCAAGTTGAGAAGACTTCAAAGAATAAAAGCAAAGAATGAAGCCCCCCAAAAATAGGGAGGGAAATTAACCGCTTTAATTTGGGATGGGTACACGGAAGAAGAAGAAGAAGAAGAAGAAGAAGAAGAAGAAGAAGAAGAAGAAGAAGAAGAAGAAGAAGGGAGGAGGGACTCAAGAAGACAGGTTTAAAGCCACAAAAACGAAGTGAACATGACGTGAAACATAGCGGTCGTTCATCGTGCACATTTTCTTCTTCTCCCTGATCTACTACTGCTGGTGGAGACGCCGAGTTCATGTTTCTTCTCTATGCATTTAAGCCTCCCGTTTCTCTCTCTCTCTCTCTCTCTCTCTCTCTCTCTCTCTCTCTCTCTCTCTCTCTCTCACATAAAAAATTTAAATCTTTCGCATCTCCCTTTCCACTAAAACATTTTCTCTCATTTAACTCTCTCTCTCTCTCTCTCTCTCTCTCTCTTACATAAAAAAATTAAATCTTTCGTAACTCTCTTCCCACTAAAACTTTTTCTCCTTTAACTCTCTCTCTCTCTCTCTCTCTCTCTCTCTCTCTCTCTCTCTCTCTCACAGGAGCATACACCAGGGGACTGTTCTTGTGACAATTTCACCTGTAAGGTTAACGAATAAAAGCACGTGACGAGTGATTGACATTTATCAGCTCCTTACCTTATGTAAACAACAAAATGGCGTTCGTTTATTAATGGAACATAAATATAGTAATTCAAAGTACATGATGAGTGCTTGACATTTAGAAATCCCCGCTTTGTAGTAAACAGTAAAATGACGCTCGATAATAATGAAACATGAACATAGTTGGCAATTCAAAATACGTGACGAGTGATATTTAGAGGGGCCCCGTTTTATAGTAAACAGCAAAATGACATCTGTTACTTTATCTGTGAAGCATGACCCTTCGGACACAGTTTCGGTGGTGAGTCGACCATTTGTAAAACGACACCCAAATATTTCTGTACATGGGACCGTTTCAAGTGGCCTTTAGATTCTTCTGTCAGGTTTGTTGTTTGAAGGAGGAAGTGGCTCTTAGAGCAATGGCTTAGTTCTCTTTATCGTTGAACGAGTATTTAATAAAAACCCGGAGAATTTATGTCTAATTCCGTGAATTATTCCGGTTGTTTTAACAAGCACGTACCGATATGTTCTCGTAGAGCAGCTGCTTGTTTAACCCCTTCAGTCCTACAGTGGCACATAACTGTGTAAAGTTTGCGCGCGCGCGAGCAGAGCAAGTTTTTGAGTTAAGGGCGGGATCCCTGGGTAGTAGGTTGCTGAGGGTCGATGGCGCCCGTGAAAGGAAGGGATTGTCATTTCCTCTCTCTCTCTCTCTCTCTTGGCACTGACCCGGGAGGGCCATCTCCCCCTCCCCTCCCCACCCTCCCCCTTTTCCTTAAACCTGCTCTTCGACCTACGAGAAGTAACGTGAGAGGAGCAGAAAGGCGAAACGTTTTTCCTTCTTTTATTTTTCTGCAGCGCATTCTCGTTAATAAGGCGCATTCCTCGTCACTTTTCTTTTATTTTTGTTTATTTTGCTTTTCGTCTTGTTTTGTTTTGTTTCCGAAATTCTTGCGCTGTTGGACGTTTTTCCCTCGTTATCGTTTTTGAGTCTTCGGAAGATCATTCCTGGTCATCTTAAAGTGGTCTAAATCTATTCTACTCGCAGATATGACTTAACACTTTTTAAACACTATTATTATAACAAAATATGATGTGATTCACTTATTTATGAATGAGCTTTCATACAATCAAATACTTCATAATAAGTTTCTCTCATTTTGAAAGAAATGTGTATTCCTACGGCATACACAGTCACCATTGTATATATTTCTCAAATTCGACAGGTTCTTCTATGCTTCTGTCAACATAAGAAACTGTATTGAATGACTTCAGATTCCCATATACTAAAAGAACGACCTTTCTTAACATATTAATGAAAGGGCGTTCTTTTAGGATATGAGAATTTAAGTCACTGAGGTTAGTTTCTTAAATGTGCATACCGTATCATATAGATTTTTCCAAGCTTCTTTCAACATTTAAATTCCCATATACTAAAAGAACGACCCTTATTTAATATTGATAGAAGCACAGAAAAAACTGTAGGATTTAAGGGAAATAAATAACTTTGAATGTGTAAAACGTATTATAAAGTTTCTATGCTGATATCAGTATTAATATTATATATATATATATATATATATATATATATATATATATATATATATATATATATATTTCATGCATCCTCTTTCAACATTAAGGAGCCAAAGTATTGAATGTGAATTTTAAATTCTCATATATTGAAGAAAAAAAGTGGAAGGTTCGTTTTCAGCACAGATCATCGAGGACAAAGCGAAGACAAAGAAGACACCGCGGGCGAGAAGAAAAAGGGGAAAAAGGAGAGAAAGCGCTTTTAAAGAGGATGCTGCTACACGGTCCTTCTGGGCTATTGTCTTCTTCTCTCATACATCCCCCCCCAACCCCTTCCCCTCTCCTCCATCACCTCCCGTCCTCCCTCCCCTCTCCTCTCCTCTCCTCTTATACCCACTTCCTCCATCACCTCTCCTTTCCACTATCTCCCTTCCCCTCCCCTCTTATACCCCCCTCCTCCATCACCTCTCCACATTCCTCCTCCCCTCCCCCCCTCACAGACACAATTCCCCCTCCCCTTAAGGATACATCCTCCATCTCTTATACTTCCCCCAATCCTTCCCCTCCCCTCCCCTCCCTTTACAGACACAATATCCCCCCTCCCTCCCTCCTACAGGATACATCCTCCAACACCCTTCCCCTCCTCCTCCTCCTCCTCCTCCTCCTCCTACCACCACCAACACCAGCTCCCAATCCTTCCCCTCCCCTCCCCTCCTCCATTTACAGACACAATATCCCCTCCCTCCCTCCTTCAGGATACATCCTCCAACATCCTCCTCCTCCTCCTCCTCCTCCTACCACCACCAACACCAGCTCCCAAGTACCAGGGAGAGATCCCTCGGGGTAGGTAGTTCGTTCGCTCTGCTCCAACTTAATCGATGCCAGTGCTGGGTCAAACAAAGATTGAGAAACAACAGTAGCCCTCCCCACCTCCCCACCCTCTCTCTCTCTCTTCTCTCTTCCTAATTCCTCTAAAGAGGGTAAACATCAACAAATGCTTTCTCGTTTGGGACATTATAGTAATTCTCTGCCTCTGGTCATCTAAATATCCAACAGTTGCTTACAAATACATCTTATCTGTAAACACACACTCTTCATCCCCTGCTCCTTGGACACCTCCTTAAGGATTATATCCCCAAGTTTATTCTGGATTTATCTAATCTTTGTTTGCTCTCTCTCTCTCCCTCTCTCTCTCTCTCTCTCTCTCTCTCATGGGTGAAAAAGAGGAAACCATATCTACACTGATATTTAGATATATATATTGAAAACGATTTGCTAAATTGCTATCATGCCACGGTCTCTTTGATATTGAATATATATAATATATATATATATATATATATATATATATATATATATATATATATATATATATATATATATATATATATATCGGGCAGTAAAATTTTATGGAATTAATAATGACTTGAGGAGTAGAGGAAGACATGGATCAATATCAAAGGGGTGATGCAACATTTTTTTTTTATCTCACAACCTTAATTTCTCTGTCATAGATGTTTATCATTTTGGAATCATCTGACGTTTATTTATGTATTCATAATGTATTCTGACTGCTTACTGATTTGTTCTTAAACTTCTCTCCTCTCTTTTCTCTCTCTCTTCCTCTCTCTCTCTCAAAAAAAAAAAAAAAGTTTTATTAACTGTAGCTTCAGCTACTGCTGCTGTTGGTTTTTCGCTTGGGTTATATCCGCCATGCTCCTCTGCTCCTCCCCTTCTCCCCGCCCCAACACTTCCCGTCCTCGAGATATGAAGGCGATGCCTTGTCATCCAACCGTTCGCTGCCGGGCCTCGATCTCTCCCTGACCCTCAAGTCGTAGCTTAATGGAGAGGGAGGTTGATCTCCAACCTCACGGCCACCTCACCCTTACTTTGATGGATGGGAAACAGGTCCTCTATGTGTTGAGAAGGCGGAGGAGAGAGAGAGAGAGAGAGAGAGAGAGAGAGAGAGAGAGAGAGAGAGAGAGAGAGCTGCATGTCCATTGGGACACTGTACAGTTTTGTTAAAAGGCTTGAAATTTAGAATCCAGGTTCTCAAAATCTTTCAAATAGGTCTCTGCATTGAGAGAGAGAG